>NC_140998.1:165691510-165885904 GCF_052327205.1 Somniosus microcephalus
CCTCCTCCTCTCACCCTCTCCTCCTCTCCTCACTCTCCTCTCTCACTCCTCTCCTCCTCTCCCCCTCTCCTCCTCTCCCCCCCTCTCCTCCTCCTCACCCCTCCTCTCCTCCTCCTCCCCCCTCCTCCTCCTCCTCCCCTCTCCTCCTCCTCCTCTCCCCCCTCTCCTCCTCCTCCTCTCACCCCTCTCCTCCTCCTCCTCTCCCCCTCCTCCTCCTCCTCCTCCTCTCCCCCCCTCCTCCTCCTCCTCCTCCTCTCCCCCCCCCTCCTCCTCCTCCTCCTCTCCCCCCCCTCCTCCTCCTCCCCCTCTCCCCCCCTCCTCCTCCTCCTCCTCCTCTCCCCCCCCCTCCCTCCTCCTCCTCTCCCCCCCCTCCTCCTCCTCCCCCCTCTCCCCCCTCCTCCTCCCTCTCCCCCTCTCCCTCCTCCTCCTCTCCTCCTCCTCCTCCTCTCCCCCTCCTCCTCTCCCTCCTCCTCCTCCTCTCCTCCTCCTCCTCCTCTCCCTCTCCTCCCTTCCCTCCTCTCCTCCCTTCCTTCCCTCCTCCTCCTCCCTCTCCGCCTCCTCCTCCCTTCTCCGCCTCTCTTCCCTCCTCCTCCGCCTCTCTTCCCCTCCTCCTCCTCCTCCTCTCGCCTCTCCTCTTCTCCTCCTCTCCTCTCCCCTGATCTTCAGTCCACCGCATCAAAGCCTGAACTGATGCGACTTCCGGTCGAGCGGCCCTTGGCCGCATCACTGGCCCCCGGGACAGCCCAGCCCAGGCCGGGACCCGCAGCCAGTGTCTGAAGCGGCAGCCGGCGCTCTCGCTGAAAGCAGCAGTGAAGGATGTTGGAGGTGGAACAGAAACCCATGTCAGCAGTCGGGGTTTGAAATTCACTCAGGGCTCCAGGTCAGGCAGCGATTGGATTTGTGGAGCTTTTCTCGCTCTGTTAATGCCCCAGGACCTGGAGCAGTTTGTGCAGATCTCACGTTCACTGTCCGCTTTGAGTATGAAGCTTTTACTGCCCCTGCTTGTTGTGCAGATGGTGGCATTAGTCACAGCCTCCTCAGTAAGTACAGAATTACCGATCTGTTTTATTAAATGTGTGTATTTCTGCTGCATATCATTGCAGTTAACTCGGCATTTCAAGTGAATGAGACACTTGGTTAAAGGGAGGGGTTGTTAGATTTCAACGTTCATGTATTGTCACTGTTGGGAGCTGTTTGCAATGGGGAAAGGTGCGAGTTAATTAAAATACTGCGAATGGTTAAATGTGAATTACTGGAGGTTAGTTCAAGAGATTACTGCGTGATGTGGCTCAGAGGCTGAGGATAGCAGGGGAGTGATGTTAGTTATTGAGTAGAGCCAGCGGTGGGAATACTCTGCGAGCTCAGTACTCCCTGTAGTTTCACTAAAAGTGAATGTAATGGGACAACTACTCCCAGAGAGTCCCTGCTCGAACCAGGGACCTTGAACAAGGAGTCCTCCCCCCGGCCCAGCTCTTGTGCACTGGTCGGGCGAGTGCAAGGTGTGAGAGCTCCGGTGTTTATCTTTGCACAAACACACACTTTGCAGCTGTGTGGTTAGTGGCTGATTTTTTATGGTTTACAGGTCAAACCCACGTCGCCTTCGTGCATTAGTCTTTTGGCAAGCTTCTATTACCATGTTTTTGATCGAGTAAATTAAAGGGGCAGTGTCTGCGTGGATACGAAATTGGCTAAGGGACAGAAAGCAGAGAGCAGTGGTGAACGGTTGTTTTTCAGACCGGAGGGAAGTATACAGTGGTGTCCCCAGGGGTGGGTGTTGGGACCACTGCCCTTTTTGAGATATATTAATGACCTGGACCTGGGTCTACAGGACATAATTTCAAAGTTTGCAGATAACATGATCCTCGGAAATGTAGTAGACAGTGAGGAAGATAATAACAGACTTCAGGAGGACACAGACAGGCTGGTGAAATGGGCAGATACATGGCGGATGAAATTTAACACCGAGAAGTGTGAAGTGATTCATTTTGGTAGGAAGAATGAGGAGAGGCAATATAAACTAAAGGGTACAATTTTAAAGGGGGTGCAGGAACAGAGAGACCCGGGGGTGTACGTACACAAATCGGTGAAGGTGGCAGGACAAGTTGAGAAGGCTGTTAAAAAAGCATACGGGATCCTTGGCTTTATTAAGAGGAATAGAGTACAAAAGCAAAGTCAAACCTTTATAAATCACTGGTTAGACCCCAGCTGGAGTATTGTGTCCAAGAGGGCGCAGAGGAGATTTACTAGAATGGTACCAGGGATGAAAGACTTCAGTTATGTGGAGAGACTGGAGAAGCTGGGGTTGTTCTCCTTAGAGCAGAGAAGGTTAAGGGGGGGATTTAATAGAGGTGTTCAAAATCAGGAGGGGTTTTGTTAGAGTAAATAAGGAGAACCTATTTCCACTGGCAGGAGGGTCAGTAACCAGAGGAGACAGATTTAAGATCATTGGCAAAAGAACCAGAGGCGAGAGGAGGAGAATTTTTTTTAATGCAATAAGTTGTTGTGATCTGGAACACTCTGCCTGAAAGGGTGGTGGAAGCAGATTCAATAGTAACTTTCGAAAGGTAATTGGCTTTATACTTGAAAAAGAACGTTTTGCAGGGTTCTGGGAAAGAGCGGGGAAGTGGAAGTATGTTAGGGCTATAGTTGGAAGGGTAGGAGGGACCAACATCCCCAGGGAGAGGGTGAACAAGAGCAGGTTTCCAAGGCAAGAAAAGGTGGACTGCAAACAAGCGAGATTGCAGACATTATAAAGGCCAGGGCTAAATTCAGAAGCACATATCTGAGGGACAGTGGGAAAGGTACTATCGGGACCCGAGGTCTTATTGGAAGCTGGAGAATGAAGTATGGGACAAGCCTGGCAAGGATGAAACTTAATGTTGAGCCTAATGCTAAAATAGCAGCAGATCCTTCACTAAAATCATTGAGATTAGTGTTGGAGGAGAGTTATCCAAAATGAATAGCTTCCTCTTTAGTTGAGCTTGCAACTATACAAACAGGGTGGAAAGAAGGATTCAGAGAACCTGCAAGAGGCTTTGGCAAGGGACCAGATAGAGTGATTGCTGGAGGGCAGCAAGATCTCAGTCAATGCTTCTTTTCAATAAAGTTGCATTTGACAACTCGAAGGGTTGGTTTAAAGGTTACACTGTAGGAACGGAGGTTCCTATCAAAAAGACTGAGTTTGACTCGGACAATTAAAACAATGAACTTTAATGAAACGAAACAAGTTTAAACTGGAAACTGCTAGAACATATCAATTACAGGTCTATTCTTGAGGGCTCCACGAAGACTGATCCTCTGGTCAGAAGACTGACGTCATGACGTCATCATGTTCTTCCTGCCATTGGGGCATCACGTGACTAACGGCATGACGTCATCACGTTGAAACCGTGCTGTAAAGGTAACTAGACATTGTACAGTCAAACAGTGTAATTAAAGGTACAGGCACAGACAGTAACGACATTGCTGTTAAAGGAATTATGTACAACCGCTCGGAGTCCTTTGGTGGCTCCGCCACAACACACATTGAAAGTACGCTGCTTCAGGATGCTTCCCGATGATGAAGTCACCAGGTGCCATTTGTTATGAGGCCAGTGGAACAACAGGCAGTACCAGACCTGACCAAAGGGAAGAGTGAAATTCAAAACCTTCAGTGCAAAATACAATAACATCAAATACATCACTGACATAGGTGGAAGGATCAAAAGAGAGGAAAAAACAGCAAATAACTTTTCCAGTTGGCTGATATTGTGCCAAACAAGGTGAGTTTAGAGTTCGATTTTGGTATAGGGTCTTGTCCAGGAGGTCACTTATCTTCCTGAGGAGCCCAGCATTGATGCAGTGTAAAAGGTCGAGGAGTTCAGTTGAATGACTCAGCTGATCCTAGTTGGCTGATTTGCAAGTTATTGAAGATTATTCAGGATGTCAAGGACTCTGCTTGTGTGCTCACCCCACCAATAGGAGAGAGGCAGATCCATTGCTGATGGAGAATACTGAAGTTGCCAAGATTGATGATTCCAACAGAGGAGAAGTTTGAGTCTTGCTGTGGTGTTCTCCCACACTGCTGTTAGGGAGGGAGTTCCAGGATTTTGACCCAGCGACTATGAAGGATCGACGATATACTTCCAAGTCAGGATGGTGTGTGACCTGGAGGGGAACTTGGAGGTGGTGGTGTTCCCATGCGCTTGCTCCCCTTGTCCTTCTAGGTGGTGGAGGTCATGGGTTTTGGAGATGCTGTCGAAGAAGCCTTGGCGAGTTACTGCGTTGCATCTTATAGATGGTACACACTGCAACCACGGTATGCCGGTGGTGGAGGGAGTGAATGTTTAAGGTGGTGGGCTGCCGATCAAATGGACTGTTCCTGGTTGGTGTCGAGCTTCTTGAGTGTTGTTGGAGCTGCACTCATCCAGGCAAGTGGCGAGTATTCCATCACACTCCTGACTTGTGCCTTGTAGATGGTGGAGAGGCTTTGGGGAGTCAGGAGGTGAGACACTTGCTGCACAATACCCAGCCTCTGACCTGCTCTAGTAGCCACAGTATATATGTACCTGGCCCAGTTAAGTTTTTTGTTAATGGTAACAGTTCGGGCTCACTATGACTGATGACCCTAATCTTAAGTCAGTCGTAGCTACTGTCGAGACTGGAGGATTTATTTCCAGCCTGACTTTCATCTGGTTCTACTAACTCTCTTGCACTGTCTCTTAGCTTTCAGGGAAAGTTCCGCCCCCCCCCCCCCCCGAGAGGTGGAGCCTTTCTGTGCAGTATTATTTGGTCATTATCACATTGTGGGAGCTTGCTGTGTGCAAATTGGCTGCCACGTTTCCCACATTACAACAGTGACTCCACTTCAAAAGTACATCATTGACTGTAAAGCGCTTTGGGACGTCCGGTGGTCATGAAAGGCGCTATATAAATGCAGGTTTTTCTTTTATTACCTGAGGCATGATATTGAAATGTCTGCTTCCTGCTAGTAGGATTTTCAAGATGGTGGATAGAATACACTGGAAAGATGTCAAACCTTGTTTATCTGAACATGTTGGAGGTAACAAAGTATTGTCCCTATTTACAAACTAGAATAATGCTGATAGAAGCTAAATACTCACTGGTAATCCATTGAATACAGAATTCATCACACTCATAACTGGGGTCTATACAACTGACTTGGGGCAGTGATGATTCAGCCTGATCATTTGTGGGGTTTAATTTCCCTTGGCAGTGCGCTAGTTAAAATGTTTGGGTAAAATTCCTTTGTGTGCTATTTTTAATGTGGTTGTTAACGTATTTAAAATAAGTGGGTGACAATGTTAACCGTGGCTAAGTTGGTAGCACTCTCGCCTCCGAGTTCGAAGATCTCACTCTGAGTGGGTTGAAGTCCCACTCCACAGACTCGAGCACAAAATCCAGAATGACACTCCAGTGCAGTACTGAGGAAATGCTGCACTGTTGGAGGTGCCGTCTTTCGGGTGAGACGTTAAACTGAGATCCTGCCTGCCCTCTTGGGTGGACATAAAATATCCCGTGGCATTATTTGAAGAAGAGCAGGGAAGTTCTGCCCAGTGTCCTGGCCAATATTTCTCTCTCAACCAACATCACTAAGGAAGGATATAATTGCCTTAGAGGGGGTGCAGCGAAGGCTCACTAGGTTGGAGGAGAGATTGAGTAGAACAGGTCTATGCTCTCTGAAGTTTAGAAGAATGAGAGGTGATCTCATTGAAACATACAAGATTCTGAGGGGGATTGACAGGGCAGATGCTGAGAGGGTGTTTACCCTGGCTGGTGAGTCTAGAACTAGGGGGCATAATCTCAGGAAAAGGGGTCGTCCATTTAAGACTGTGATGAGGAGGAATTTCTTCACTCGGAGGGTTGTGAATCTTTGGAATTCTCTGCCCCAGAGGGCTGTGAATGCTGAGTCCTCGAGTATATTCAAGGCTGAGATAGATAGATTTTTGGACTCTAGGGGAATCAAGGGATATGGGGCTCGGGCGGGAAAGTAAAGTGGAGTTGAGGTTGAAGATCAGCCACGATCTTATTGAATGACGGAGCAGGCTCTAGGGGCCATATGCCCTACTCCTCCTATTTCTTATGTTCTTACTAAAACAAATTATTGTTGTTTCATTGCTGTTTATGGGATTTTGCTATGTGCACATTGGCTGCCATGTTTTCTACATTACAACAGTGACATTGGAATCAAAGATTGGCAGGCAAAACTGTAATCGAACAATGGGCTGCCTTTAAAGAGGAGATGGTTCAGATACAGTCAAGATACATTCCCACGAGGGGGAAAGGTGGTGCAACCAAAACCAGAGCTCCCTGGATGACGAACGATAGAGAGTAAGATGAAGCAGAAAAAGGGGGCGTATGACACATGTCGGGTTGAGAATACAAGTTAAAACCAGGCTGAATATAGAAAGTTCAGAGGGGAAGTGAAAAAGAAAATAAGAGGGGCAAAGAGAGACTATGAGAATAGATTGGCAGCTAATATAAAAAGGAATCGAAAAGTCTTCTATAGGCGTATAAGTAGTAAACGGGTAGTAAGAGGAGGGGTGGGGCCGATTAGGGACCAAAATGGAGACCTACACATGGAAGCAGTGGGCATGGCTGAGGTACTAAGTTAGTACTTTGCATCTGTTTTTACCAAGGAAGAAGATGCTGCCAAAGTCATAGTGAAAGAGGAGGTAGTTGCGATACTGGATGGGATAAAAATTGATAAAGAGTAAGTACTAGAAAGACTGGCTGTACTTAAAGTAGATAATTCACCAGGACCGGATGGGATGCATCCTAGGATGCTGAGGGAAGTAAAGGTGGAAATTGCGGAGGTACTGGCCATAATCTTCCATTCCTCCTTAGATATGGGGGTGGTGCCAGAGGACTGGAGAATTGCAAATGTTACACCCTTGTTCAAAAAAGGGGTAATGATAAACCCAGCAACTACAGGCCAGTCAGTTTAACCTCTGTAGTAGGGAAGCTTTTAGAATCCAGGAGAAAATTAACAGTCACTTGGACAACTGTGGATTAATTAAGGAAAGCCAGCACAGATTTGTTAAAGGCAAATCGTGTTTAACTAACTTGATTGAGTTTTTTGACGGTGAGAAGGTTGATGAGGGTAATGCAGTTGACGTAGTGTACATGGATTTCCAAAAGGCATTTGATAAAGTGCCACATAATAGGCTTGCCAGCAAAGTTGAAGCCCATGGAATAAAAGGGACAGTGGCAGCATGGATATAAAATTGGCTAAGTGACAGGAAACGGAGAGTAGTGGTGAACGGCTGTTTATCGGACTGGAGGAAGGTACACTGGTGTTCCCCAGGGATTGGTACTAGGACCACTGCTTTTCTTGATATATATTAATGACTTGGACTTGGGTATACAGGGCACAATTTCAAAATTTGCAGATGAGACAAAACTTGGAAGTATTGTGAACAGTGAGGGGGAGAGTGATAGACTGCAAGAGGACATAGACAGGCTGGTGGAATGGGCGGACACGTGGCAGATGAAATTTAATGCAGAAAAGTGCAAAGTGACACATTTTGGTAGAAGAATGAGGAGAGGAAATATAAACTAAAGGGTACAATCCTAAAGTGGGTGTATGAACAGAGAGACCTGGGGGTATATGTGCACAAATCGTTGAAGGTGACAGGGCAGGTTGAGAAAGTGGTTTTAAAAAAAAAAAAATGGGATCCTGGACTTCATAAATAGAGGCATAGAGTACAAAAGTAAGGAAGTTATGATGAACCTTTACGAAACACTGGTTCAGCCTCAACTGGGGTATTGCGCCCAATTCTAGGTACTGCACTTTAGGAAGGATGTGAAGGCCTTAGAGAGGGTGCAGAAAAGATTTACAACAATGGTTCCAGGGATGAGGGACTTCAGTTACGTGGATAGACTGAAGAAGCTGGGGTTGTTCTCCTGAGAGCAGAGAAGGTTGAGCGGAGATTTGATAGAGCTGCTCAAAAACATGAGTGGTCTGGACAGAGTAGATAGAGAGAAACTGTTACCATTGGCAGAAGGAACGAGAACCAGAGGACACAGATCTAAGGTGATTGGCAGAAGAACCAAAGGCGACATGAGGGAAAACTTTTTTACGCAGCGAGTGGTTAGGATCTGGAATGCACTTCCTGAGAGGGCAGTGGAGGCAGATTCAATTGTGGCTTTCAAAAGGGAATTGGATAAGTACCTGAAGGAAAACAATTTGTAGGACTGCGGGGAAAGGGCGGGGGAGTGGGACTAGCTGAAGTGCTCCTGCAGAGAGCTGGCACAGGCTCAATGGGCCAAATGGCGGCCTCCTGTGCTGTAACCATTCTATGATTCTGTGACTACACTCCAGTATTTCATTGGTTGTAAACCACTTTGGAACGTCTTGAGGTCATGAAAGACGCTGCATAAATGCAAGTCTTCCTTAAACTGGTTAATGACTGCACTAAAATACAACACAAAGTGAACTGTTAACCAATTACCTTCTGAGGAAGTTAAACCTCTAACTGGTTTACCAATTAGCATCCACCAATTCTGATACCTTTTCATTTTTTTAAATTGCACAGCTCTGCTAATTCCTTATGAAGTTGTGATGCTTTAAAGCTTACTATTTTTGACAAGTTGAGAGAGAAGTAAAATCAGCCTTCACTTGTAATGGAAAATTTACAAATTGAGTATGACATTTGGACTTTTGTTACGTCTAATATCAAGTACAAGCTGAACAATTTCAGCATTTAAATAGAAAGTGCATTCTCTAGCGACAGACTTCAGTCACAAACTATCTCAATTTTCCTGTTGATGCATGTGAATCCTTGATTTGTTTTAGCATCGCCTCGCCCACCCCCTTTTTAAGGTAGAATTTTGCACATCTTCCTGGCTGACAGCCCTTCAGATCTCCCTCGCTAAGGTGGTTGACCATCAAATCACGGATGGGATTGAGTGCTTCAGCTCTTGGTGCTGGCTGAATGCTGGGCTTGGAGCTGTTTTCATGCAGACTTCAGTGATAAGCTGATTTTGGGTGGGTCTTCCAAGATATTTTTAATAGTTGTATTGGTTCCAAGCACACACTGTGAACATTCCATTCCCCAGTAAATAGATTAAATGTCAAATGGTTTTCGAGAGCTAGATTGATGCAGTAACCAAGGCGGGTATAATTAGAAAATATTGCACGGCAAGAAATGATCCGTAAACTCAGCGGCTAATTTTAGTTCTACAGTACTTGCTGTTTTTCACAAAACATACCAGTTGCTGGGAGATGATACCTGGGCCTGTAATGATGGATGTTTCAGGATTTGTTGCATTAACTGTATGAGCTAACACAGGCTTAATACATTTAGCAGCTTGACAGCATGAGGATTGCTTACAGTTTGCAGAATAATTGTTTCAAAGTGTAAAATAGCTTTTTCTTTAGTAAAGTGAAGTATTTTGGTCATTGTCAGCCGTGGTTCAGTGGTAGCATTCTTGCCTCTGAGCCCACTCCAGAGACTTGAGCCCATAATCCAGGCTGACGTGCCAGTGCAGTGCTGAGGGAGTGCTGCACTGTCGGAGGTGCCGTCTTTCAGATGAGACATTAAACCGAGGCCCCATCTGCCCCCTCAGGTGGACGGAAAAGATCCCATGGCACTATTCAAAGAAGAGCAGGGGAGTTCTCCCTGGCATCCTGGCCAATATTTATCCCTTAATCAATATCATTAAAACAGATTTATTATCACATTGCTGTTTGTGGAACCTTGCTGTGCGCAAATTGGCAGCCACGTTTCCTACATTACAACAGTGACTAGACTTCAAACGTACTTCATTGGCTGTGAAGGGTTTTGGGACATTCTGAGGTCATGAAAGATGCTTTAGAAATGCAAGTTTTTCTTCTTTTTTCTCTTTCTTTCTCTTGCACTGACATGGGTGCAAGATGTTCAACAGTACTGTGGTGGACTGATGGGTATGAGGGGTAATAACTGGAGAGATGCTTTGGGTTAATGACCATGTCTTTGCTGATTCTCTGTTCCCTTGCATTGTCGGGTTCAGCAATAGCTCCTGGCAGTTTCCCTCCATTGAGATGATTGTTGTTGGATCTGGCCTGGTCCAGTTACTATTGGACCAGGTTGCTGTGTTTTGGTGGTTCTAATCTCACGCAAATGGTCAAGTTTTTTTCCCTTTTCTTCCCTCTTTCCCTCCTCTTCCCTGCTGTCCTGCAGTGATGATTCTTGCTGGGGTACTGTTTGACAGGCACTGGCCGTATCTTGGTTCTTGTGTCCAAGCGTCAACTCTTCATATGGGACCTAGCGTGAGTGTCCGAATGTGAGGAGGTTTCATGTATGAGCCAATCCTGATCTCACCTGACATCCACACTTCCCAGCAAGGATCATTAAATTCGGAGTGGGAACTCTGGATATAGTCCCATCCTGAGCCCAAAGGTGCCAAGGCTTGTTGTGGTGCCCCATGATATCATCTAACTCACGTGACAGTCACAAGTTGGAATCCTGTCCCCTCCTAACCCAGTGACATGGGGATCAGCCGACGCAGCACCCCACAACAACTTGCATTTATATAGCGCCTTTAACGTAGTAAAATGTCCCAAAAAGCGCTTCACAGGAACATAATCAGACAAAAACTGATGTGAGCCAAAGAAGGCGATATTAGGACAGGTGGCCTAAAGCTTGGTCAAAGAGGTAGGTTTTAAGGAGGAGAGAAAGGTGGCGAGGTTTAGGGAGGGAATTCCAGAGCTCCTGGCCCAGGCAGCTGAAGGCACGGTCAGGAGCTAATGTAGATCAGCGAACACAGACCAGGAATCTAACCTGGGTTCTATCCATATGGCTCAATTATAACCCCATTTTCAACAAGCCCATCGCGGAACTAACAAATGTAGATTTTACCCAACTTTATTTACAGCTAATTTGGACAAGGCTCATTAATTATGGCTTTTAATCTGTCAGCTCTTAGTCTAGGCTCACATATGAGAAATAAGGATCTGATTGAGGAACTGGGGGTGCTTTTTGCTCATGGGTCCATACCCCAGGAAGGAGTTAATGAGTTCAGGAGAGATGGGGGGAAATAAGCTTAATGTTTCAGCAGTAAACGGCAACTTGAGCTTCGCTTTAATTGTTGTACAGTACAATCCTCCAGCGATCCAATAGCTCTTTCGTATCAAGGTGAGCTATCGTATACTGAGCTAGGTTGGGGGTGCATAATTGGAAAAGGGAAATGCAGTAATTGCTGCTTTCAGTGTGGCCACTTAACAGTGGTATGGAAGTGAGGAAGGGATGATTAGAGGGTGTTGATCTAATACGCTTAGAGAAACCAGATTGGCGATGTTGCGCCAGGAATTAAAGTTAGGGTTAGGGTCTCAGTTTTACAGATTTCATTGTAGGAATGATGCTCAGAGCGCACTCAATGATACGAAGGCTGCGGGAGACCTTGTGTTACAGTTGCTGAACTCAAGTTACGGGGTGGCCAACCTTTGATTTCCTTATGATGGTCTTGCTTTTTAAGCTCCGCTAAAAGCCCAGTAGATCCACCTCATGACCCTTATTCCTAGTTTACATTTCCACCTCCAACCGCTCTTTCCTCTCAAGTCCTTGAATGTGTTGTCGCCTCCCAAATCCGTGCCCATCATTTCAGAAACTCCATGTTTGAATCACTCCAATCAGGTTTCTGCCCAGCCACAGTACTGAAACGGCTCTCATCAAAGTTACAAATGACGACCGTGGTGCACAATCCCTTCTCGACCTGTCTGCGGCCTTTGACATGGTTGACCACTCCATCTTCCTGCAGTGCCTCTCCTGCAACATCCAGCTCAGTGGAACTGCACTCACCTGGTTCCATTTGTATCTATCTAGTCATAACCAGAGAATCACCTGTAATGGCTTTTCTTCCCACTCCTCTGGAGTCCCTCAAGGATCTACCCTTGGCCCACTTCTATTTGTCAAAGACATGACACCACTCGGCGACATCATCCGAAAACACAGCATCAGTTTCCACATGTACGCTGACGACACCCAGCTCTACCTCACCACCACCTCTCTTCACCCTCCGCTGCCTCTGACATCTAGTATTAGATGAGCAGAAATTTCCTAAATATATCCCTAAATATTGGGAAGACCGAAGCCATTGTCTTCGGTCCCCACCACAAACTCCATTCTCTTGACTCCCGGTACAGCAACAAATTCTCATCCTTGGTTTTAATTCCCTCCATGGCCTCTCCCCTCCCTATCTCTGTAACCCCCTCCAACCCTACAGCCCTCTGAGATCTCTGTGCTCCTCCAATTCTGGCCTCTGGGGCATCCCTGATTTTAATCGTTCCACCATTGGTGGCTGTGCCTTCAGTTGCCTAGACTCTAAGCTGTAGAATACCCCCAAACCTCTCCACCTCTCCTCCTTTAAGATGCTCCTTAAAACCTACATCTTTGACCAAGCTTTTGGTCACCTGCCCTGATATCTCCTTATGTGGCTCGGTGTCAACTTCTTTTTGATAATCGCTCCTGTGAAGGGCCTCGGGACGGTTTACTACGTTAAAGGTGCTGTATAAATACTCACTTTGACTGCCGAGTTTCCTACATTACAACAGTGACCACACTTCAAAAGTACTGCATTGGCTGTAAAGCGCTTTGGGACGTCCTGAGGTCATAGAAATGCAACTCTTTCATAAAACCCTCCTGCCGTATCGGACTAATCCCACTATGGGCTGATTTAAAGATGGTTACGGCCATGGAAGCTATGTTCATGGCACGGCCTGTCAGGCTGTGAATCAGTCTGTGAATCCTCTCACTACTTCACACTGTTCTCCAAGGGAAGAGTGTGAAAATACCAAAACCACCACTACCAACATGCAACAATAAAGTGGAGAGACTGGGAGACTGGGCAGATATTGCCAAGTTCAGATTTGCTCGGAGAGTAAGCAAAGGTGAGCAGAGATTGTTCACAGTTCTGAACTTTTCTTTCCAGCGACAGGAGTTGATTGAGAATGTGAATGTCTGGTTGTCATTTTCTGCAGAAGCAAGTGGGAACAAAGAGAAACAGAGTCCTCATTTAAAATTAAAATTTTTGGCATCCAATATTCAACATTAGTACTCAATAGCAAGTCAGATTCAAAACCAGACAAGTGACGAGTCCAGGCAATGTTAACCCGCACCCAAACCTGACGACCACTGCACAAAACACAGAGAATTCATGAAGCCACCTCATTATGCAAATTACAGAAAGGAAGACAGGGTGGGAGTGATGACCGGGCCCAGACTTCACTCTCAATTCATTTTTACTCACTCTCTCTATTAGATTACTGCTCTATAGTCACTCTCCCTATTAGATTACCGCTCTATAGTCACTCTCTCTATTAGATTACCGCTCTATAATCTCTATTAGATTACCGCTCTATAATCACACTCTATTAGATTACCGCTCTATAATCTCTCTCTATTAGATTACCGCTCTATAATCACTCTCTATTAGATTACCGCTCTATAATCTCTATTAGATTACCGCTCTATAATCACTCTATTAGATTACCGCTCTATAATCTCTATTAGATTACCGTTCTATAATCACTCTCTATTAGATTACCGCTCTATAATCACTCTCTATTAGATTACCACTCTATAATCTCTCTCTATTAGATTACCGCTCTATAATCACTCTCTATTAGATTACCACTCTATAATCTCTATTAGATTACCACTCTATAATCTCTATTAGATTACCGCTCTATAGTCACTCTCCCTATTAGATTACCGCTCTATAATCACTCTCTATTAGATTACCGCTCTATAATCTCTATTAGATTACCGCTCTATAATCTCTATTAGATTACCGCTCTATAATCTCTATTAGATTACCGCTCTATAGTCACTCTCCCTATTAGATTACCACTCTATAATCTCTCTCTATTAGATTACCGCTCTATAATCACTCTCTATTAGATTACCACTCTATAATCTCTCTATTAGATTACCGCTCTATAATCTCTCTCTATTAGATTACCGCTCTATAATCACTCTCTATTAGATTACCACTCTATAATCTCTATTAGATTACCACTCTATAATCTCTATTAGATTACCGCTCTATAGTCACTCTCCCTATTAGATTACCGCTCTATAATCACTCTCTATTAGATTATGCTCTATAATCTCTCTATTAGATTACCGCTCTATAATCTCTATTAGATTACCGCTCTATAATCTCTATTAGATTACCGCTCTATAGTCACTCTCCCTATTAGATTACCGCTCTATAATCACTCTCTATTAGATTACCGCTCTATAATCTCTATTAGATTACCGCTCTATAATCTCTATTAGATTACCGCTCTATAATCTCTATTAGATTACCGCTCTATAGTCACTCTCCCTATTAGATTACCACTCTATAATCTCTCTCTATTAGATTACCGCTCTATAATCACTCTCTATTAGATTACCACTCTATAATCTCTCTATTAGATTACCGCTCTATAATCTCTCTCTATTAGATTACCGCTCTATAATCACTCTCTATTAGATTACCACTCTATAATCTCTATTAGATTACCACTCTATAATCTCTATTAGATTACCGCTCTATAGTCACTCTCCCTATTAGATTACCGCTCTATAATCACTCTCTATTAGATTATGCTCTATAATCTCTCTATTAGATTACCGCTCTATAATCTCTATTAGATTACCGCTCTATAATCTCTATTAGATTACCGCTCTATAGTCACTCTCCCTATTAGATTACCGCTCTATAATCACTCTCTATTAGATTACCGCTCTATAATCTCTATTAGATTACCGCTCTATAATCTCTATTAGATTACCGCTCTATAGTCACTCTCCCTATTAGATTACCGCTCTATAATCACTCTCTATTAGATTACCGCTCTATAATCTCTATTAGATTACCGCTCTATAATCACACACTATTAGATTACCGTTCTATAAACTCTCCCTTTATTAGATTACTGCTCTATAATCTCTCCCTTTATTAGATTATGCTCTATAATCTCTCTTAGATTACTGCTCTATAATCTCTTTCTCTCTATTAGATTACCGCTCTATAATTACTCACTGTTCGCTGTCAGTATTTGATGGGACTCTCTGGTCCTAATTCATGATGCGCTGGTGTCAATTTAGCTTTTTAAAGGAACGATTCAAGCTAATTGGGCCTCAGCCGTGCTGATTGCACTGAACAGATTGACAGAATAATGGGCACTTCGGTATTTCAAGTTTGCTGTCCAACTTTTATTAGAAGTCGTTTCTCGGCCCCTCTTCTGGACTTACCAAATCCCTATAGTCACTGTTGTAACGGAGGAAAAGAGACCGCATTTGTGCAGAGCAAGAGTTTAACGTCTCATCCGAAAGACGGCAGCACTCCCTCAGCACTGCACTAGAGTGTCAGCCTGGATTTTGTGCTCCTGTCTCTGGAGTGGGACTTGAACCCACAACCTGCTGACTCAGAAGCAAGAATTCTACCACTGATATTAACACATGTATACTAACTTGGGTTTTCTGTCCAGCTGATTAACTTCTTTCTTAAACGTCCACTGGTTAAGTCACAATCATTAATCTTTCACTTGCATGTTGACTAAACAGAATATATTTTGTGGTGTCTCTCAAAACCCATTTTGGAATCAGCAGAGGGGTGGCTCGGGAGAACAGTATAATAGAATAAAACCATTCCTGTGCACTTCACAATATGTGTTTGTAGATATACTGGAATAACTGCAGGGCTATAATCTTGGAGCTGTTACAAACTGCTCTCACTTCTCCAGATCTGAAGCCTTTGATTAGAATACTTCCTGGTATCTATTATCCTGTTTAATTATTTTGGGTTGGCAGAATGCCAAAGCCTTGGGGCTCCATTAGTCCATGTGTTGAAATAAAGTGGTAATCTGCACTGAACTCCGCCTCTAGTCAGATTCGGCAGTTTCTTTGAGACCCTGCATAGTGATATCCTCATAGTTTGCTGGCTTAATGAACACTTGAAATGCTTGGAGTGGATATTCATATCTAAATGAGATCTATGTCCAGTGTAGCACAACCAAAGCAACTTGCCTGGTTTAATTAAGAGACGAAACTTACAAAACCCTTCTTTATGAAACTGGGCGGGTTGTTTTGGTTATGCTAAGACATTTATAGATGACGGTCACTTTTAGTTGCCTCCATCAATGTAGACCTGAGCCCCACACGTGAGGTTCGATCCCGGCTCTTCGATGTGTTAGTTGATTTCTGCCACGTTTGCACTTGGCTCAGCAGAGTTGAACTGAGTGAGCCGGGGTTAGGAAGGGCGAAAATGAGCCGGGTGTCCTACTGCTGATTACTAACCAGTGACTCCTGCGGGAAGGTGTGCTATTTGGGTGTAACTAGAAGGAACAAACTTGCATTTCTATTGCGCCTTTCACAACCCGAGGACATCCTAAAGCATTTCACAGCCAATGAAGTACTTTTGAAGTGTTGTCACTAGTAATGTACGCAGCCAATTTGCGCACAGCAAGGTCCCACAAACAATGTGATAATATCCAAATAATCTGTTTTTAGTGATGTTGATTGAGGGATAAATATTGGCCAGGACACCGGGGAGAACTCCCCTGCTCTTCAAAATAGTGCCATGGGATCTTTTACGTCCACCTGAGAGAGCATACGGTGCCTCGGTTTAACGGCACCTCCGACAGTGCAGCACTCCCTCAGCACTGCACTGGGAGTGTCAGCCTGGATTATGTCTGAGCCCCGATTGAACAAGGATGGGGCTTGACTGTGATACCCCCTACCTAATGACCCCACAGCCTCCTGATGCTAAGCTTCCAAACACTGGTACGAGGGAACAAAAGAGCAGTTTTGTATTTAAGCCAGTTTGTAAATGTTTGTTGATATTTATGACGGAAATCCTGCTACAGAAAAGAATGTGTGTAGGAGGAGATGCCTTTAGGCTTTCCTGATTAGAATCTGGTTGCAAAGAGGATGTAGTTGTTGGGGTTGCTGTGAAATGGCCTAAAGGAAGCCTGTTTGAATAACAAGAGCTGATTCACTTGTCCTGAGGTTCAGTCCATTGCAGTGCTACTAAAACCCCAACTGATTTAATTATATCCGTCCACATCTAAAGACAGCTGAACCTTAATAAACTAAAACGTTTGATGTTGGTTTGCGAACACACTTCATCACAAATTACTAACATGAGGGGCATGAGGGCAATAATCAAACAAGGACCTTATTCAGCGCATCGCCATTGCTGAAATTACATCTCATTCATCCTCATTTTGTTTCAGTGAGCTTTTAGGCTTGGTTACATTTGTTTCTTTTAAATTGGGGTGCGGTGGTGAAGTGGTTATGTTACTGGGCCAGTATCAGAGGGATACGGTGGTGAAGTGGTTATGTTACTGGGCCAGTATCAGAGGGGTGCGGTGGTGAAGTGGTTTTGTTACTGGGCCAGTATCAGAGGGGTGCGGTGGTGAAGTGGTTTTGTTACTGGGCCAGTATCAGAGGGGTGCGGTGGTGAAGTGGTTTTGTTACTGGGCCAGTATCAGAGGGATACGGTGGTGAAGTGGTTTTGTTACTGGGCCAGTATCAGAGGGATACGGTGGTGAAGTGGTTATGTTACTGGGCCAGTATCAGAGGGGTGCGGTGGTGAAGTGGTTTTGTTACTGGGCCAGTATCAGAGGGGTGCGGTGGTGAAGTGGTTATGTTACTGGGCCAGTATCAGAGGGGTGCGGTGGTGTAGTGGTTATGTTACTGGGCCAGTATCAGAGGGGTGCGGTGGTGAAGTGGTTATGTTACTGGGCCAGTATCAGAGGGGTACGGTGGTGAAGTGGTTATGTTACTGGGCCAGTATCAGAGGGGTGCGGTGGTGTAGTGGTTATGTTACTGGGCCAGTATCAGAGGGGTGCGGTGGTGAAGTGGTTATGTTACTGGGCCAGTATCAGAGGGGTGCGGTGGTGAAGTGGTTTTGTTACTGGACCAGTATCAGAGGGATACGGTGGTGAAGTGGTTTTGTTACTGGGCCAGTATCAGAGGGATACGGTGGTGAAGTGGTTATGTTACTGGGCCAGTATCAGAGGGGTGCGGTGGTGTAGTGGTTATGTTACTGGGCCAGTATCAGAGGGGTGCGGTGGTGTAGTGGTTATGTTACTGGACCAGTATCAGAGGGGTGCGGTGGTGTAGTGGTTATGTTACTGGACCAGTATCAGAGGGGTGCGGTGGTGAAGTGGTTTTGTTACTGGACCAGTATCAGAGGGGTGCGGTGGTGTAGTGGTTATGTTACTGGACCAGTATCAGAGGGGTGCGGTGGTGTAGTGGTTTTGTTACTGGGCCAGTATCAGAGGGGTGCGGTGGTGAAGTGGTTTTGTTACTGGACCAGTATCAGAGGGGTACGGTGGTGAAGTGGTTTTGTTACTGGGCCAGTATCAGAGGGATACGGTGGTGAAGTGGTTTTGTTACTGGGCCAGTATCAGAGGGGTGCGGTGGTGAAGTGGTTTTGTTACTGGGCCAGTATCAGAGGGATACGGTGGTGAAGTGGTTTTGTTACTGGGCCAGTATCAGAGGGATACGGTGGTGAAGTGGTTATGTTACTGGGCCAGTATCAGAGGGGTACGGTGGTGAAGTGGTTATGTTACTGGGCCAGTATCAGAGGGATACGGTGGTGAAGTGGTTATGTTGGTGAAGTGGTTATGTTACTGGGCCAGTATCAGAGGGGTACGGTGGTGAAGTGGTTTTGTTACTGGGCCAGTATCAGAGGGATACGGTGGTGTAGTGGTTATGTTACTGGGCCAGTATCAGAGGGATACGGTGGTGAAGTGGTTTTGTTACTGGGCCAGTATCAGAGGGATACGGTGGTGAAGTGGTTTTGTTACTGGGCCAGTATCAGAGGGATACGGTGGTGTAGTGGTTATGTTACTGGACCAGTATCAGAGGGATACGGTGGTGAAGTGGTTATGTTACTGGGCCAGTATCAGAGGGATACGGTGGTGAAGTGGTTTTGTTACTGGGCCAGTATCAGAGGGGTGCGGTGGTGAAGTGGTTTTGTTACTGGGCCAGTATCAGAGGGGTGCGGTGGTGAAGTGGTTTTGTTACTGGGCCAGTATCAGAGGGGTGCGGTGGTGAAGTGGTTATGTTACTGGGCCAGTATCAGAGGGATACGGTGGTGTAGTGGTTTTGTTACTGGGCCAGTATCAGAGCGATACGGTGGTGAAGTGGTTTTGTTACTGGGCCAGTATCAGAGGGATACGGTGGTGAAGTGGTTATGTTACTGGGCCAGTATCAGAGGGGTACGGTGGTGAAGTGGTTATGTTACTGGGCCAGTATCAGAGGGATACGGTGGTGAAGTGGTTATGTTACTGGGCCAGTATCAGAGGGGTACGGTGGTGAAGTGGTTATGTTACTGGGCCAGTATCAGAGGGATACGGTGGTGAAGTGGTTATGTTACTGGGCCAGTATCAGAGGGGTACGGTGGTGAAGTGGTTTTGTTACTGGGCCAGTATCAGAGGGATACGGTGGTGTAGTGGTTATGTTACTGGACCAGTATCAGAGGGATACGGTGGTGAAGTGGTTTTGTTACTGGGCCAGTATCAGAGGGGTACGGTGGTGAAGTGGTTTTGTTACTGGGCCAGTATCAGAGGGATACGGTGGTGAAGTGGTTATGTTACTGGGCCAGTATCAGAGGGATACGGTGGTGTAGTGGTTATGTTACTGGACCAGTATCAGAGGGATACGGTGGTGAAGTGGTTTTGTTACTGGGCCAGTATCAGAGGGGTACGGTGGTGAAGTGGTTTTGTTACTGGGCCAGTATCAGAGGGATACGGTGGTGAAGTGGTTATGTTACTGGACCAGTATCCGAGGGGTGCGGTGGTGTAGTGGTTATGTTACTGGGCCAGTATCAGAGGGGTGCGGTGGTGAAGTGGTTATGTTACTGGGCCAGTATCAGAGGGATACGGTGGTGAAGTGGTTATGTTACTGGGCCAGTATCAGAGGGATACGGTGGTGAAGTGGTTATGTTACTGGGCCAGTATCAGAGGGATACGGTGGTGAAGTGGTTTTGTTACTGGGCCAGTATCAGAGGGGTGCGGTGGTGAAGTGGTTGTGTTACTGGGCCAGTATCAGAGGGATACGGTGGTGAAGTGGTTTTGTTACTGGGCCAGTATCCGAGGGGTGCGGTGGTGTAGTGGTTATGTTACTGGACTGTCGGAGGTGCCATTTTTTCGGTTCAGACGTTAAACCGAGGCCCCGTCTGCTCTCTCAGGTGGGTGTAAAAGACCCCATGGCACTATTGGAAGAAGAGCAGGGGAGTTCTCCTCGGTGTCCTGGCCAATATTTATCCCTTAATCAACATAACAAAACAGATTATCTGGTCATTATCACATTGCTGTGTGTGGGAGCTTGCTGTGTGTAAATTGGCTGCCGCGTTTCCCACTTTACAACAGTGACTCCACTCCAAAAGTACTTCATTGTCTGTAAAGCGCTTTGAGACGTCCGGTGGTCGTGAAAGGTGCTATACAAATGCAAGTCTTTTTACCATTCACTCCAACTCACGAAGCCACTTCCAAAGTAGCTGACAAAATAGGGCATGACCGTAAAGTGGTGAAAATAAATAGTTTTATATGTGACATAAGAGTAACGGAACCTTAATAGAAACAGTTCTTTACACACCCATGTGCTTACCCTTGTGCATCTACTTCTGTGTCATCTTTCTCTTGCATGTGCTTCTACGAGGTGCTACCCCTGTGGCTTCAGCAGAGGTAGAGGCAGCCTCCTCACTTCCCTGCTGCGACTGCATAGACACTTTTGGCGGACGTCCTCTGGGTTTTGGAGCCTGTGATGACCCCGCCAAAGTCTGCTCCTCCTGCAACTCTGCAGGAGCAGACTCGGCCATCGCGACCCCAGGAGGCATCTGGGGTTCTGACTGAGGGGGAGACAACGGGGGGGGAAGTGTGAGCGCTTTGAGAGGAGCCCCCCCACTTCCATGTCCCCTCTCTGCATCATCACTCTCATGGGCCACCGCACTTCCCTGCTAGCAAGGAGCTGGAGAGCACCTTGCTGCGCATCAGTGGGGCCGTGAGAACACACGACTACGCTGACATCCCTCCTAGAGAGGAGGTTTATGAGCCTTTGCCATCTGTTCTCTGTGGTGTATGTAACCTGTTCCACCTTAAGAGAATTTAAGCCTGTTCCACCTTAAGAGATGTACTACTTTCTCTGGCTGCTGTATACGTAGTACCGGTGGTGACCACTGGTATATAAGCACTGTGTAGTAAGATTGTATTTCATATAGTCCTGACCTCCAACCAGTAAAGACCTGTTGAACTTTAATCTTGTAGTCTGTGTGTTATTAATTACAACTAGAACACACAGACTTTACAGTGGTGACGAGTCAGATTCTTACCCTGCGGCAGTTATATCCACGGTGGCTTCGTCCACAGAACGGACGTCGAAGAGAGGTTTCCACCCTCATCATCCTGCTGGAAGACGCGGCAGACATCGAGAAACCAGAGTGCAGAAGACATCCTGAACTCGAAGCCTCCATCAGCGGCTGTCAGCTATCTTCTTTCTACCTCGGTAGTGGGTAAGCCGGGCAGCGACGCGACCAGAAAATCGGCTGCGTTGGCTGTACAGACGGGGAGGGAAGACGGAGGAATAAGGGCGGTGAGATCGATCGCGACCGGAGATAAGAGCCGGGCCGCATTCGGGCCGAAAGGCGCAGCGCGGGGACATCGATCGCGGCTGGTGATAAGGGCCGGGCTGCATTCGGGCTAAAAAGGCGCAGCGTCTGGGGGCAACTGAAGGCACGAGAGCCGCGGTGAAGCGGAGACAGCGTCGGGGGAAGGGTGAAGACCGCCAAGCGTGGGAAAACCGCCATTTTGTAGGCGGAGGACGAAGACAAGAGCGCGGAAGCCGCCATCTTGGATAAAAATTAAAAGAAATTAAATTGCAACGATGCCTAAACATGGGAACATCAATACCTTTGATAGCGACATCGAAGATTGGGCTATGTATGTAGAACGCATACAAAATTATTGTAAAGCAAATAAAATCCCAGATGCAGAGAAAGCACTAACATTATTAAACTTAATGGGTGCGAAGACATACGGGCAATTGAAACACCTTTTATCACCAGATGAACCGGCGGATAAGACGTTCGAGGAGATTGTTACTGTCCTGAAAAATCACCTAAACCCCACGCCGCTGATGCTAGCGGAACGATTTAAATTTTACAGCAGAAGGCAGCTGAAGGATGAAAGCAATGCTGAATATTTAATGGAATTGCGTAAGCTAGCAAAGTACTGTCAATTCGGAACGAGATTGACAGAGGCGCTACGAGATAAATTTGTGTGTGGTTTATTAAAAGAAGATACACAAAAGCGATTGCTCGAGGAGAATGAGCTGACGCTTGAGAAAGCGGTCACTATGGCAGCAGCACACGAAGCCGCAGCGAGAGGCACGGCAGTAATGCAGCTACGGTCACCGGAACTCAGTACAAATAAATTGGGTTTGAGTACTGTAAAATGTTATCATTGCGGAAAGACAACGCACGATCAGAACCAGTGTTGGTTTAAAAACCAAGAATGCAGAACGTGTGGCAGGCTTGGCCACATAGCTAAAGTATGCCGGTCAGGAAAGAAGACCAGCAACAAAAAGTCACCGCAAGGAAAATACATAAAGGTGCACAAGGTGACAAAGACCAGTTCGACCGAACAGAAGTCAGATTCAGACGTTAGCAGTAATGAACTGGGTAGCTTAAGAGTACACAACGTTGGTAAGGATGCAGATCTCCAGACAATTTGGGTCACCCTTCAGATAGCAGGAGTCCAAGTAAAGATGGAATTGGACACTGGATCGGCATTGACGGTCATGAATAAGAAAGATTACAAAAGGTTATTCCAACATATTCCCCTACGGGATACGGAGATTATATTGAAAACATACACATACGGAGATTATATTGAAAACATACACGGGGCAAAGAGTGTACCCCGTCGGAAAGATAGAGGTAAAAGTGGTCCGCAAGGGCGAAGAAAGCCAAGTAATGGACTTATATGTGCTACCTGAAGGAGGTCCACCACTACTGGGACGGGAGTGGATTAGGAAAATGAATATGGACTGGCACTCCTTGAAGGCACTAACGGTAGATTCCGGGGAAACAGATGTCAAACCTAAACGATTGTCCAGAATATTGGATGATGCTAAAGAGGTGTTCCAGCAGGGACTGGGAACACACAGAGGAATTACGGCAAACATCAAGATTGATGAACGTGCACAACCAAAATTTTTTAAAGCCAGACCGGTACCCTATGCAATACGACCTACTGTAGAAGCGGAACTGGAAGCGCTAGAACGTTCAGGTGTACTGTCTAAGGTAGATTGGAGTGAGTGGGCTACGCCCATTGTTCCCGTTATGAAACATCCTTCGAGCAACAAGCCAGGAGAACCAGGGAAGGTTCGCATCTGTGGAGATTTCAAAATCACCGTTAATCCAGTGCTTCACACGGTGCAGTATCCGCTTCCGCAGATTGAGGATATTTTTGCTTCGTTGTCTGACGGGAAACACTTCACCAAGATAGACCTGGCGCAGGCGTATTTGCAGATGGAGGTTGAAGAAGAGTCACGCCAATACCTCACGATCAACACGCATCGAGGTTTGTACCGGTACAATAGACTGGTTTTTGGAGTGGCATCGGCTCCAGCAATTTGGCAGAGGGCCATGGAGCAGGTATTACAGGGAATTCCAGGCACACAATGTTACCTGGACGATATTCTGATTACAGGTGATGGTGATGAAGAACACCTTGCAAACTTGGAACTGGTGCTCAACAGACTGAAAGAGTATGGACTTGGAGTTAATCGGCAGAAATGTGAGTTCTTCCAGAAGCGGATCTCGTACTGTGGTCATGTCATTGACCGGGAGGGGCTTCATAAGTCTCCTGACAAGATAGAGGTAGTTGTAAAGGCTCCCGCTCCGGATAATGTCTCTCAGTTGAGGTCGTTTCTAGGATTGATTAACTATTACCATAAATTTCTACCAAATCTATCCACGGTACTGCACCCGCTAAACGCTCTTTTACAGAAGGGGGTACCATGGGAATGGAGCGAAAACTGTAAGAAGGCATTTCGCAAAAGCAAAGAATTGATCACCTCGGAGGAAGTGTTGGCTCACTTCAACCCGACACTGCCTATTCGGTTGGCTTGTGATGCTTCTCCATATGGTATTGGGGCAGTACTCTCACACAAGTTGCCAAATGGCACGGAAAGGCCAGTCGCGTTTGCATCCAGATCATTGACCTCCGCTGAGCGCAACTATGCGCAGATCGATAGGGAGGCTCTCAGCCTTGTATGGGGAGTGAAGAAGTTTAATCATTACCTGCAGGGCCAAAAATTCACACTTCTGACAGACCATCAGCCGTTGGTATCCATTTTTAACCCTAAGAAGGGTGTTTCAGTGATGACAGCACAGCGTCTCCAGAGATGGTCCCTTTTCCTAGGGGCGCATCAATATCAAATAGAATTCAAAGGTACGAAGCAGCATGGCAATGCTGATGGGCTGTCGCGCCTGCCACTACCTGAAGAAGAAGAAACGACGAAAGTTGACCCTGTTGAGTTATTTCATTCGACCATCATCGAGTGTTTACCAGTCACCAATGCAAGTATTGAAAGAGAAACCAGGAACGACCCGACACTGTCCAGAGTCTACGAGATGACAGTGAAAGGATGGCCAACACGTGGTGATCCTCTGTTACCGGCATTCTCGGCAAGGCGAGACCAGCTGTCCGTCTGCCATGGTACTTTGATGTACGGGACAAGAGTGATTATTCCTCCCAAGTTACGGGAAAGAGTTCTAAAGGAACTGCATGAAGGTCATCTGGGGGGAGTTAAGATGAAAAGTCTTGCTAGGGCTTATGTATGGTGGCCGGGTATTGACCAACAGATAGAGGAGTTGACGAAAAGCTGCGCTGGGTGCCAAAAAGTGCAAAATGCACCTCCGATCGCACCACTACACCCATGGGAATGGCCTTCAGCCCCATGGCAATGCGTACATATTGACTTTGCTGGTCCATTCATGGACCCCATGTTCCTAATTGCGGTGGACGCACATTCCAAATGGCCAGAAGTGATCAAGATGAATACCACTACTTCAGAAAAGACAATTGCGGTGTTAAGAACAATATTCGCAAGGAACGGATTGCCAGAACAGATCTGTTCAGACAACGGACCACAGTTCGTGTCGGAAGAATTCCAAAAATTCTTAAAGAAGAATGGGGTGAAACATTATACCTCTGCCCCATATCATCCGGCGACAAACGGGTTGGCCGAGAGATTTGTCCAAACATTCATAAAGGCCATGAACGATGACCAGATTCCGCTACAGCACAAGGTGGACAATTTCCTAATGGCGTATCGAAACGCCGCTCATGCAGTGACTGACCAAAGTCCTGCCATGATGTTTTATAACAGGAGGTTGCGGTCCAGGTTGGACTTGTTAAAACCAAATGTGCGGAGGGAAGTGGAAAACAAACAGTTCCGGCATATTAATAACAAGTCCACCCGAAGTTTCGAAGTAGGACAACCAGTGTTGGCAAGGGGCTATGGAAACGAAAAATGGCAGTCCGGAACAATTCGGGCCAGACAAGGACCTCTGATGTACACAGTAGATATTGGTAACAATGTGATAAGGCGTCATGCGGATCAACTGGTAGAATCAAGAGCAAGGGTCGAACCCATGGTTGCGACAGAGACAACTGTGGAAGACGTTAATGAACCTGAAGCATCTACCTCGGCAGGGACTGTACCTGATGATGACGTCCAATACATAGGAAACCAACAAGAAGAGTCACCTCAGCAACAAGAATCAGAGACCACTGAAAGGCGTTATCCAAACTGAATCAGAAGGCCTCCTGAGAGACTGAACCTTTGAACTGTTTATACCTGAAGTTATATATGTTATGATGTTATGTTAAATGGGGATATGACTATTAAGCTAAAAAGGGAGGATTGTGGTGTATGTAACCTGTTCCACCTTAAGAGAATTTAAGCCTGTTCCACCTTAAGAGATGTACTACTTTCTCTGGCTGCTGTATACGTAGTACCGGTGGTGACCACCGGTATATAAGCACTGTGTAGTAAGATTGTATTTCATATAGTCCTGACCTCCAACCAGTAAAGACCTGTTGAACTTTAATCTTGTAGTCTGTGTGTTATTAATTACAACTAGAACACACAGACTTTACATTCTCCATAGAGACCATGTGCTCCTGTGAGTGGCGCATTAGCTGCTCCATGCAGGTTCCTATCCATGGACGAGCCTACAGTCACCATCGCCTGCGACACGTTTGTGCTCATGTTGGAGATGGACTTCTCCATTCTCTGCACATTTGCAGACACCGAGGTCGCAAAACCTGTCAGAGCCTCCTGCACTTCTTTCTGCACCTCCAGGATCGGCCTCTTTCTGGATGGCCTCCGTGGCTCAGCGTCTGCATGCAGCTGAGCAGAGCTGGGAGCATCCTGCACACTCCGGCGAGGAGTCTCCACTGCTGTCCCTGTCTCCACCATCTGCTCTTGCTCACTTGTGAGTTGTGACACACCAGGTGACAACACTGCTCTATCTCTCGTGGCACCCACCGAGGTGTGTGTTTCTGCACTGGTGCTGGGTGCGCTCATGTCTGGTGGCGCTGCACTCTGAGGCTGGAGCCTCCTCTGGGGAGTCATCTTCCTCTTCCTCCTGGACAGTGGGAGGGCTGAGGGGGTGATCTTGATGGACCTGTGGGAGAGTAAAGAGGACATATTTAACTCATCTATCAGAAATGGGTGCAGATACCATTATGCACATGATGAACATTCAATGGCTGCTGACATTGGTCCCCATATGAGTGACTGCTGTCGCCAGCTGCTCTGCGACTCCAATGACGTCCAGGGCGAACTTTTCTGTTGCTGTTAACGTGGCAAATGATGGAGTGCCTCCTCCGGTTCTCTTCCTCTCCCTCCTATTGTGGGCTGCCTTCTCCTGCAAGGAGGGAAAGAAGAGAAGGCTGAGTGAGAGTGATGGAATGAGTGTAGGAAATGGATGGGTTACATCTGTAGAGGGTGACTATGATGGAGTGGGGTGGCAATGCCAAATGGCCTCCTTGTGTGGTGTGTGTTGGTATGATTGTATTAGGATGAGGGTGAGTGTGAGGGGTGGCTAGTCAACTGGGAATGTGATAATGTAGATAGGGAGGGAGGGATGGGTGGAGGTGCAAGGTAAGTTGGTGTGAGTAAGGATGTGCAGGAGTAGGGTTGGGAAGGCAGAGTGATGGGGATGTGATGAGAGGCACAGCAGGATGAAGTTGAGTGTCGCTTTGTATTCACCTTTCCAGATCTAATGAGATAATTGAAGCGCTTCCGATACTGCACCCAGGTCCTCCTGACAACATCCCTGCTGTTGCCTCCTCTGCTATCTCCAGCCAGTCTCTTGGTCTCCTGGGGAGGTCTCTTGCGCCCGTCAAAACAGAAGAGGACCTCCCTGCGTGCTCTCGCTCCCTCCACAAGCATATGGAGGGAGTCATCGGAGAGCCTGGGTGCAGCCCTCTGCCTGTGCAGTCCTGGGTGCAGCCCTCTGCCTGTGCAGTCCTGGGTGCAGCCCTCTGCCTGTGCAGTCCTGGGTGCAGCCCTCTGCCTGTGCAGTCCTGGGTGCAGCCCTCTGCCTGTGCAGTCCTGGGTGCAGCCCTCTGCCTGTGCAGTCCTGGGTGCAGCCCTCTGCCTGTGCAGTCCTGGGTGCAGCCCTCTGCCTGTGCAGTCCTGGGTGCAGCCCTCTGCCTGTGCAGTCCTGGGTGCAGCCCTCTGCCTGTGCAGTCCTGGGTGCAGCCCTCTGCCTGTGCAGTCCTGGGTGCAGCCCTCTGCCTGTGCAGTCCTGGGTGCAGCCCTCTGCCTGTGCAGTCCTGGGTGCAGCCCTCTGCCTGTGCAGTCCTGGGTGCAGCCCTCTGCCTGTGCAGTCCTGGGTGCAGCCCTCTGCCTGTGCAGTCCTGGGTGCAGCCCTCTGCCTGTGCAGTCCTGGGTGCAGCCCTCTGCCTGTGCAGTCCTGGGTGCAGCCCTCTGCCTGTGCAGTCCTGGGTGCAAGGCTGAGCAACACCCAAAAGCTAAAAAGTACAGCCTGCACACTCCGAGATCAACCTTCAAATGCAATGTGGCCAAGGCTCCTTTAAATATCCTGGCTGGAAACGAGTCATCGATGATGTCATCAGACCTGCACTATTTAATAGGGCTGGGAAATGCGCAGGACTGCCTTAATAGGTGGCATTAAGGGAAAGTTGCTCTGAGGAGCACGATGAAAAGAACAACGGGGTCCCGCCACACCGACTGGCCGCACCTGTCTCGCCCAGGTAAAGAAAATTCTGGCCTAAGTCTGTCCACTGGTATGCAACCAGTCGTTAACCCCATGAGTTCCAGTCAGTTGATCTCCCTTATACCTGAGTTACTCCTGCTCCTTATGATAGAAACATAGAAGATAGGAGTAGGTTATTCATCCCCTCGAGCCTGCTCCGCCATTTAATGAGATCATGGCTGATCATCCAAATTCAGTACCCTGCCCCTGCTTTCTCCCCATATCCCTTTAGCCTTAAGAAATATATCTAACTCCTTCTTGAATATATTTAATGAATTGGCCTCAGCTGCCTTATGTGGTAGAGAATTCCGCAGGTTCACCGCTCTCTGGGTGAAGAAATTCCTCCTCATCTCTGTCCTAAATGGCTTACCCCTTATCTTTAGACTGTGACCCCTGGTTCTGGACTCCCCTGCCATCAGGAACATCCTTCCTGCATCTAGTCCTGTTAGAATTTTATAAGTTTCAATGAGATCCCCTCTCATTCTTCTAAACTCTAGCGACTATAAGCCCAATCGACCCAATCATTCCTGCCATCCCAGGTATCAGTCTGGTGAATCTTCGCTGCACTCCCTCCACGGCAAGAACATCCTTCCTCAGATAAGGCGACCAAAACTGCACACAATACTCAAGGTGTGGCCTCACCAAGGCCCTGTACAACTGCAGCAAGACATCCTTACTCCTGTACTCAAATCCTCTCGCTATGAAGGCCAACATACCATTTGCTGCCTTAACCACCTTCTGCACCTGCATGCTTACCTTCAGCGACTGGTGCACAAGGACACCCAGGTCTCGTTGCACTACCCCTTCTCCCAATCTATTGCCGTTCAGATAATCTGCCTTCCTGTTTTTGCCACCAAAGTGGATAACCTTGCATTTATCCACATTATACTGCAACTGCCCAATCACCCAACCTGTCCAAATCATACTGGAGTTTCTCTGCATCCTCCTCACAGCACACATGCCCACCCAGCTTTGTGTCGTCTGCAAACTTGGACATATTACATCTAGTTCCCTATATTAATATATATTGTGAATAGTTGGGGTCCTAGCACTGATCCCTACGGTACTCCACTAGTCACTGCCTGCCACTCGGAAAAAGACCCGTTTATTCCAACTCTTTGTTTCCTGTCTGCCAACCAGTTCTCTATCCAAGTCAGTACCTTACCCCCAATCCCATGTGCTTTAACTTTACATGCTAATTTCTTATGCGGGATCTTGTCGAAAGCCTTCTGAAAGTCCAAATACACCACATCCACTGGTTCTCCCTTATCTATTCTACCAGTTACATCCTCAAAAATTTCCAGTAGATTAGTCCAGCACGATTTACCTTTTGTAAATCCATGTTGACTTTGTCCGATCCTGTCACATTTTTCCAAGTGCTCTGCTGTTACATCTTTTATAATGGACTCTAGCATTTTCCCCACTACCGATGTCAGGCTTACCGGTCTATAATTCCCCGTTTTCTCTCTACCACCTTTTTTGAATAGTGGGGTAACTTTAGCTACCCTCCAATCCATGGGAACTGTTCGAGTCTATAGAATTTTGGAAGATGATCAGCAATGCATCTACTATTTCTAGGGCCACTTCCTGATGTACCCTAGGATGTAGATTATCAGGCCCTGGGGATTTATCAGCCTTCAATGCCGTCAATTTCCCTAACACCATTTCCCTACAAATACTGATTTCATTCAGTTCCTCCCCCTCATTAGACACTATGTTCCCTGACATCTCTGGAAAGTTATTTGTGTCCTCCTTTGTGAAGACAGAACCAAAGTATGTATTTAATTGGTCTGCCATTTCTTTGTTGCCCATTGTAAATTCCCCTGATTCTGACTGCAAGGGACCTACGCTTGACTTCACCAATCTTTTTCTCTTCACATATCTATAGAAGCTTTTAGTCAGTTTTTATGTTCCCTGAAAGCTTACTCTCATACTCTATTTCCCCCCTCTTAATTAATCCCTTTGTCCTCCTTTGCTGAATTCTAAACTGCTCCCAATCCTCAAGTTTGCTGCTTTTTGTGGCCAACTTATATGTCCTCTCCTTGGATCTTATGCTATCCCTAATTCCCCTTGTTAGCCACGGTTGAGTCACCTTCTTTGTTTTATTTTTATGCCAAACAAGGATGAAGAAATTCTATAGTTCATCCATGTGATCTTTAAATGTTTGCCATTGCCTATCCACCGTCAACCCTTTAAGTAACGTTCCCCAATCCATCCTAGCCAACTCGCGCCTCATACCATCGTAGTTTCCTTTATTTAAATTCAGGACCCTAGTCTCTGAGTCAAATACTTCACTCAATCTTAATGAAGAATTCGATCATATTATGATCGCTTCGCCCCAAGGGGCCTCGCACAACAAGATTGCTAATTAATCCTTTCTCATTACATAATACCCAGTCTAAGATGGCCTGATCTCTAGTTGGTTCCTCAACATATTGGCCCAGGAAACCATCCCGTATACATGATTTCATTAGTATGGTCGGTTGAGACAGATAATGCCAGAATTCACAAAACAGAATGGAAAAAGGATTAATCCTTCATTTTTGTGATTTTTTTGTTTGGTGACTCCTCCCTTTCAATAAGTGCTGCATCTCCCCAAATGTACATTGGGGCTTTCCAGTAGGTCTGGATAGGCCTGGATGGATAAAACCTCCATTGAACCAAATCGGTTCTGTACATGACCGGACAATTGGGCTATTTATGTCAAGTGAGAGTGGGCCTGGGATCAAAGCTGAAGCCTAAGATGGAATGAATGTCTCCTGTTTCTGTCCCTAGGAATCCATCATCTGCTCATTGTGACACTGCTTCACAGAATTATTTTTGAAGTGTAGCCACAGTTGTTATTAGAGTTGTCAACTCTGGTTGGATGTATTGCTGGAGGTGTCATCACATGACCGCCTGCCTCCAACAGCCGAGTTCTCTCTCTCCACCCCCCACTCTCCCCATTGGTCGCCCGACACGTCCATCCTCGCCGTGCCCCGCCTTCCCGCAGCCAATCAGAAAGAGAGCAGACTCTTCATTATGTGATTGGATGTTTCTTGACTCTCAAGTCAAACAACCTTTTTATCCCATCTCCAATATTTATATACATAGTCTTAGAATAAGGGGCTGCTCTTTCAAAACTGAGATGAGGAGGAACTACTTCACTCAGAGGGTGGTAGGTCCATGGAATATGCTGCCCCCAAAAGCTGTAGAAGCTACATCATTACATAAATTTAAAACAGAAATAGACAGTTTCCTAGAAGTAAAGGGAATTAAGGGTTACGGGGAGCAGGCAGGAATTTGGACATGAGTCTAGGTCCGGATCGGTCATGGCCCTGTGGGTAGCGGAGCGGGCCCAGGGGCCGTGTAGCCTGATCCTGCTCCTATTTCGTGTGTCTAATTCTGTTAGATTCAGGAGATGGTTCTGTGATAGTGGATTGGCGGTTAGGATCAGATCAGCCATGATCTTATTGAATGGCGGAGCATGCTCGAGGGGCCGATTGGCCGACTCCTGCTCCTATTTCTTATGTTCTTATATAACTAAAAGTGTGCAAAGAAAATGAAACAAAAACATTGGCCGTATTTTCCGATGCCTACGGGTGTGTGCGAGCTGTGTACATGCCCATACGGACATCGGAAATGCCAGTTTCAGGCAAGCGAAGCGCATGCGCTGAAAACTGGCACTTCTGATCTTTCAAGATCGCTCGCATGCCTGCGCTGGAGAAGGGCCTCTGAGGGCAGAGTTCCGCTTTCTACAGAACCTCCACCCGCTGAAAACACTCAAAAAATCTACGCCTGGCAAAAGCAGGTGTAAGGCTTGCTTTTACCAGCATGAGTTTAAAAAAGTTAAAAAAAAATGTTTTTCACTCATTTATAATTTAAAAATACTTTTTTTAAAGTTTATTTTTAGCCTTGTAAAAAAACTTCAATTTTTTTCAAAAATTAAATTTTCGTTTAAAATATTTTAATGTAATTTTAACACTTTTTAAAAGTGATTTTAAAAAATTTATTTAATGTTTTGATGTCTTTTTTCGGTGATCCCCATTCATACTTTTGACAGGTCTATCTGTCTAAAGTATGAAGGGAGATTCCCTTCTCTCCCATTGGCTCGCCTGGCCTACGTGATCCCAGGGACGCTTGCGAACCGCATTCCCCCTGGGATACGAGGGCCCTGCACATTTCGTCGTGGAGAGGCCCAGAAGTGGAAATGGCCGGACCTCGGGAGCCCTCGGGTAAGGGCGTAGATTTTTTCCCGATTGGAGGCCTCCGCACGCAGGAAGGCTCCTATTGGAAATTATGGGCCTTATGTGGCGGTACCACTGGTTGTCCCTTACATTGAGACACATAATTCCCTTTAACTTACCTTACTGTATGTTTAACTTACCCTTTGGGGCCGTTGCCCCTTTAACTTACCTGTTGGGGCCATTGCCCCTTTAAGACGCGCCCTAGTGCGCTGACGTCATGTCACGTACGACGTGATGTGCGTGCACCGGCACAGCCCGGTCTAGCGTCTTCGGCCTCAACGGCCAGCCGACGGGAGCGACGCGATCTTCCGCTCCCGCGGCAAGCACCGGCACAGCCCGGCCTCGCGACTTCGGCCTCAACGGCCAGCAACGCAACGACGCGCATCACGTGATGCCCTAAGCGCGGGAAACGCGAACACCGTGATGACGTCATCACGCTCCCCACAGGACTGCGAACTCAGTCCTCGTGGCGTCCCCGCTGGGACAAGACCTACACCACGGTGTTCCTACAGTCAGCCATCTTGCCTGCTATCTTACCTGCTGTAATTAGCCTGTTCCTGTAAATAAACAACTTATTTATAGTTCGTCGAAGTCAAACTCTCTTATTTAGTGGCGATCTACACGAACCGCTACATTGGTGACCCAACGACGTGAGTATGGGAGTTCATCAATTCCAACGCTACAATTGGTGAACCCGTATCTGTGAACGATTTTCACGGTAGCAACGCGCAGCCTGACCCTCATCTTCCCACAAGACGACCAACGAACAACCACGGAACAGCAACCGCCTAACACCGATTCCACCACAAGTGACCCCGTCTTTGCGAATGTCTTCGCAACGGAAGCGCAGCTTGGAGGTGAGCCCGTTTTTCACGAACGATTTCACAGAGGTAGAGCACGACCAACGGCAACCGTCGTCCACCAGCGCTACAATTGGTGGGTTTGTGAACGTCTTTCACAAACGAAGCACGCTATGGAAGCATCAGCCGTTCTGCTGTCGCTACCGCAATCCAGGGAGCCACGGTCTCCCTCGTGCTTTATGACGGTAGAAGCCCCGTTCGCCGAGAACATCGATGCGGCACAGACCACGCACGTGCTCACGGTCTCCGTATTCGACTCTTCTACCGCCACACGGATCGTCCGCCTCTACATCCAAAGCAACAGCAAGTATACATCTCTCCAAGCGCGGGGTACAGCATGTTCAGGCCCACAAGATCGGAGCACGCCCCACGGGGATACCATGAGGACTCGCCCCCGCAAAACACGAGGACGCACTCCTCGCGCACGAGGACACATCCCTCGTGAACACCGACGACTCCTTTTCCGCCGACGACGCACCAGCCCTTCAGCTTGCTGGTTGTGTTACCTACTGCACGATTCGGCGTGAACAAAAAGCGTGCCGCCCTCCCAGCTGTTTTCTCCTAAATCTACAACTGTTATAAGTGTTGCCGCCCTCCAGGCAGAGTTAACCCCTCCTGAAAGCAACAACAACCTGGACCGTTGCCGCCCTTTCTCCAGTTTTCCCTTTAACAAACGCAAACGTCTACTGAAGCTGCACACATCGCGGACGGGTCCAACGGGCATCCTGCGGCCGCGATCAGCCACGTGAAAGTTGCTAGCCTCACCGATCACTGATCAACGCAGCAACTCTTCACCCTCCGTTGTGTTATCGTCGTAGCACTATGGCACGCACCGTTCCGTGCGTTCCAGCCTCCCGAAGGTTTCGCTCACCTGTCGGCGAGTTCACTGACCTCACCAGTCAAGTCCTCCTGGATCGCCCGTCGGCGTTCCTGCAGATTTCATCGGAACAAGGACTTGTTTCAACATCAACGGAGACATCGCCCGCGTCCGCCCAACCTGCCCGTCACTCTGTCAAGGCCTGCTGTTTCGCATGTCTCCACGGTCCTTCGCCTGATGGATACGTTTTATTCGCCACGACGCGCGTAAGGATCCGCTCACGAGCCGCATCCTCATACCTCGCCTACCAAGTCGAGACAGCACGTGACCACCAGCTCATCAGACCATCTCATCCTTGGCCTTTCATTAAAGCGAATTCTGGGGGGGCCTATGTGGCGGTACCACTGGTTGTCCCTTACATTGAGACACACAATTCCCTTTAACTTACCTTACTGTATGTTTAACTTACCCTTTGGGGCCGTTGCCCCTTTAAGACGCGCGCTGACGTCATGTCACGTACGACGTGATGTGCGTGCACCGGCACAGCCCGGCCTAGCGTCTTCGGCCTCAATGGCCAGCCGACAGGAGCGACGCGATCTTCCGCTCCTGCAGCAAGCACCGGCACAGCCCGGCCTCACGACTTCGGCCTCAACGGCCAACGACGCGCATCACGTGACGCCCTAAGCGCGGGAAACACGAACACCGTGATGACGTCATCACGCTCCCCACAGGACTGCGAACTCGGTCCTCGTGGAGTCCCCGCTGGGACGAGACCTACAGCACGGTGCTCCTACAGTCAGCCATCTTACCTGCTATCTTACCTGCTGTAATTAGCCTGTTCCTGTAAATAAACAACTTATTTAAAGTTCGTCGAAGTCAAACTCTCTTATTTAGTGGCGATCTACACGAACCACTACACTTAGTTGTTTTTTTAATGCTCCTGTTGATTTTTCTCCTGGGTGGCTCACAGCATTGTCTGGAGATTAATCTTCAATTCCTGGAGACTCCAGGGCAATCCTGGAGTCGTTGTTATGGCGACAAATGACAATAATTTTCCATAATTCTGTGGAAAGGGAAATTACTCGAAGGTGCAAAATGTGACACCGCTCTTCGTAAAGGAGACTGGGATAAACCAGGGGATTATAGGACAGTTGGTTTTACTACACTCGCTAAACTATTGTGGTCTGTAATGTGGTGCAAAATTGCTAAGTACAGGAAACTCTCGTTTAAACGGCACATTAATATCCGGAAATCTCTATTAACCGGCAAAATTCAGGAGTAGGTTCAGGTAAGTTTTATTGTATATTAGTGGCCGTGTAACCGGGGTTCCTGGCTCTGTGGCCGTGTAACAGGGACTCTTGGATCTGTGGCTGTGTAACCGGGCTTCCTGCACCTGTGGCCGTGTAACAGGGACTCCTGGATCTGTGGCCATGTAACTGGTGCGCTGTGTAACGGGGCTCTCGTACCTTGGTTGGTATGCCTCTCCGTTATTCGGAATTTTTAATCAGCCGGCACCGTCCCGTAGGTGCCAGATACCAAAGAGTTTCCTGTAGTTGGTGAGGTTGCGGTGGTAGCTTCAAATTGTCTCCTTGGGGTTTGCAACCAAGCAGTTTAACTATTCTGAACATCATTTATTCAAACTGTTAGTGTTTGTCCATTTTCTGGCTGCCATTTTTCCTCTTTGTGCCCCCCCCCCCCCCCCAAATGTATTGCCTCCTTCCTGTGTTATGGTTCCATGGGGAATGGCTGCCATCGGATCCCTCACCTAAGTGGCTGTTATTACACAGAATTAGAGAACTCCCAGCACAGAAACAGGCCATTCGGCCCAACTGGTCCATGCCGGGGTTTATGCTCCACACGAGCCGCCTCCTCCCACCCCTCTTCATCGAACCCTATCTGCATACCCTTCTATTCCTTTCATAGAATGATACAGCACCACAAGAGGCCATTTGGCCCATCATGTCTGTGTTGGCTCTTTGAAAGAGCTATTCAATTAGTCCCACTCCCCTGCTCTTTTCCTGTAGCCTTGAAAACATTTTCATTTTCCTTTTCCTTACCCTCTGTAAACTTGAGCTCATCCAAACCTCTGCTGCCCATGTCCTAACTCGCACCAAGTCCCATTCATCCATCACCCCTGTGCTCACTGACCTGCATTTGCTCCCAGTTCAGCAATCCCTAATTTTAAAATTCTCATCCTTGTGTTCAAATCCCTCCATATCTCTGTAATCACCTTCAGCCCCACAACCCCCCCCAGATATCTGCGCTCCTTTTATTACGGCCTCTTGTGCATCCCTGATCTTAATCGCTCAACTATTGGTGGCCGTGCCTTCCATCTCTGGAATTCCCTCCCTAAACCTCTCCGCCTCTCAACCTCTCTATCCTCGCTCTCCTCCTTTAAGCTGCTCCTTAAAACCTACCTCTTTGACCAAGCTTTTAATCACCTGTTCTAACATCTCCTCCTTTGGCTCAGTGTCAAAATTAATTTTAATACTCTGCTGTGAAGCACTTTGAGACATTTTACTACATTAAAGGCGCTATATAAATGCACATTGTTGCTGTTGTTGTATAAGTTCCCGTTTTAAAGCATTGTTTCCTGCTGATTGCACCTAGGCTTTAAGAAAAAGACGTCAGACTGATTACTGGGGTCCCTGGGGAGAGTGGGGGGAGTGCAGCCGGACCTGTGGTATTGGTGTGACATTCCGAGAGCGTCGCTGTTATTCCTATCGGTAAGTAACGCGTCTTTTTATACTTGTTTGGTCATGAAACTCTGCACCATTCTCTTCACCATGTCCATATGCACACGAGGTAAGCTTAGAACCTTACCTGCAAAAGCGAGAAGTCTAGGAACGTAGGAACTGTTAGACGAAAAAAGGCTACGGTCCATCTCGTTTGCCTTCCTGGCAGTCACATGATATAAGGATAATGGAGTTTTTGTCTAATCACAGCAATCAATCTCTACAACAGACCCAGACATGAGGTGAGGAAAACCAGTGGTGGAGAGCTTTGGGAACCAGAGGTTCAGAATCACCAGACTGTTTGTTTCAATAGAGCCATTGTTTTTGTATCAACAAACCAATTCCCATTTCAAAAGCTTGTGTGGTGTTTACAACTTTTGTGTTAACACTTCATTTTATCTCAGAAGCCTGTGTTCTGTTTGCAGCCTTTGTCGTCGAGGCTTTCCAGACTTTTAAGACCCAGTATGTCATGTATTAATAATATCAGAAACCTGTTCATAGGATGATGCATCTTTCTGAATTATGGCTTTTCCTTTACAAGCAGACGGGGCCTTGGTTTAACGTCTCATCCGAAAGACGGCATTTCCGACAGTGCAGCACTCCCTCAGCACTGCAATGGAGGCGAGTGTGCTACCCACTGAGCCACAGCTGACGTGATGAAGTGGGGTATATAGAATTATAGACTCATAGAAACGTTCATCAAAGAAAGAGGCCATTTGGCCCATCGTGCCTGTGCCGGCTCTCTGTAAGAGCTATCCAATTAGTCTCACTCCCCCTGCTCTTTCCCCATAGCCCAGCAATTATTCCTCTCCAACTATTCCCTTTTGAAAGATAGTATTTAATCTGCTTCCACCGCCCTTTCAGGCAGTGCGTTCCAGATCACAACAACTCGTTGCATTAAAAAAATTAAAATTCTCCTCCTGTCGCCTCTGGTTCTTTTGCCAATGATCTTAAATCTGTGTCCTCTGATTACCGACCTTCCTGCCAGTGGAAGTAGGTTCTCCTGATTTATGCTATCCTAAGCATTCATATCATGTGACAGCGCTACATTTCCTACACAATCATTTAGGTGTGAGGTGCACATTCCATGTGGAGTACTGCTGTAATGATATAATGGAAGTCTTTGTCTTCCAATGGTTAAACCACAGCTTTGAGCCTCCTGTTTCAGTTGGTTAAATTGTAGGTTTATTAAAATGACAGGTGGAGACTGCGTGAGACTCTGAGTATCAACCCGAGTGATTTTGAACGGGTGCTGTTAAGTGTTCCTTGCTTTGTGCTGATCCAGTGTGCTAACTTAGGGCGGTGTTCCCTTAAATAGAAGGGTATAGTAATTTAAAAAACAGAGATAATCCATAGCAGGGGTGTCCAAGTGTTTTACATAGCATTTACTGCACAGAAACCGGCCATTTGGCCCAACTGGTCTATAAGAACATAAGAAATAGGGGCAGGTGTAAGCCATATGGCCCCTCAAGCCTGCTCCGCCATGGCAAAGCCAGCATTTATTGCCCATCCCTAGTTGCCCTCGAGAAGGTGGTGGTGAGCCGCCTTCTTGAACCGCTGCAGTCCATGTGGTGAAGGTACTCCCACAGTACTGTTAGGGAGGGAGTTCCAGGATTTTGACCCAACAACGATGAAGGAATGGCGATAAATTTCCAAGTCAGGATGGTGTGTGACTTGGAGGGGAACTTAGGGGTGATGGTGTTCCCATACACCTGCTACCTTGTCCTTCTAGGTGGAAGAGGTCACTGGTTTGGGAGGTGCTGCCGAAGAAGCCTTGGCGCATTGCTGCAGTGCATCTTGTGGATGGTCCACACTGCAGCCACGGTACACCGCTGGTGGGGGGAGTGAATGTTTAAGGTGGTGGATGGGGTGCCGATCAAGTGGGCTGCTTTGTCCTGGATGGTGTCAAGCTTCTAGTGTTGTTGGAGCTGCACTCATCCAGGCAAGAGGAGAGTATTCCATCACACTCCTTACTTGTGCCTTGTAAATGGTGGAAAGGCTTTGAGGAGTCAGGAGATGAGACACTTGCCGCAGAATACCTAGTCTCTGACCTGCTCTTGTTGCCACAGTATTTATGTGGCTGGTCCAGTTATGTTTCTGGTCAATGGTGACCCCCAGGATGTTGATGGCAGGGGATTCGACAATGGTAATGCCAATGACTGTCAAGGGGAGGTGGTTAGACCTTCTCTTGTTGGAGATGGTCATTGTCTGGCGCTTGTGTGGTGCAAATGTTACTTGCAAATGTTACTTGCCACTTATCGGCCCAAGCCTGAATGTTGTCCAGGTCTTGCTGCATACGTGTCCTGTTACCGTGTCCTTAATAATAGATTCTAGCATTTTCCCTATTCCTGATGACAAGCTAACTGGCCTGTAGTTCCCTGTTTTCTCTCTCCCTCCTTTCTTGAATAGCGAGATTACATTTGCTACCTTCTAATCCACGGGGACCGTTCTCGAATCTAGGGAATTTTGGAAGATCCAAACCAATGCATCCACCATCTCTGCAGCTACCTTTTTTTAAATCCTAGGATGTAGGCCATCAGGTTCTGGGGATTTGTCGGCTTTTAGTCCCATTAATTTCTCCAGTATTTTTTTCTTTGCTAATATTAATTACTTTAAGTTCCTCACTCTCATAGACCCTTGGTTCCCCAAAATTTCCGGTATGTTCTTTGTGTCTTCTACTGTGAAGACAGACACAAAATATTTGTTTAACATCTCTGCCATTTCCTTATTCCCCATTATAATTTCTCCTGTCTCTGCCTCTAAGGGACCCATGTTTACTTTCACTAATCTCTCCCTTTTTACATGCAAAAGCGCTTACAATCTGTTTTTATATTTCTTGCTAGTTTACTCTCATTCTATTTTCTTCCTCTATCACTTTCTTGGTCATCCTTTGCTGATTTTTAAAACCCTTTCCCCCCCCCCCCCCCCCCCCCCAAATCCTCAGGCTTGCTACTTTTTGGAAACATTGTAAGCCTCTTTTCATCTAATACCATCCTTAACTTCTCTAGTTAGCCACGGTTGTACCACTTTTCCAATGGTGTTTTTATTCCTCAAGGGAGTGTATATTCGTCGAGAATTATGAATTATTTCTTTAAATATTTGCCATTGCTTATCTGTCATCATAACTTTTAATCTAATATTCCAATCTACCTCAGCCAACTCGCCTCTCATACCTCCTGTAATTGGCTTTGTTTAAATTTTAGACCCTAGTTTTGGACTTAACCATATTAAACTTAATATGAAATTCTATCATTATGATCACTCTTCCCCAAAGGATCCTTTTCTGTAAAATTACTGATTAACCCTGTCTCATTACACAATATTAGATTTACAATAGCAAAGTGCAGAAAACACCAGTGGGAGTATTTTCTAGGTTCCTCAACATATTGTTCTAGAAAACTGTCTAAAATGCATTCCGTGAACTCGTTCTCCAAGCTACTTTTGCCAGTTTGGTTTGCCCAGTCTATATGAAGATTAATGTTCCCCCAGGATTATTGCATTACCCTTGTTACATGTTCCTATAATTTCCTGATTTATACTCTGTCCAACACTATGGCTTTCAAAAGGGAGATAAGTACCTGAAAGACAAAAAATTGCAGGGCTACGGGGAAAGGGCGGGAGAGTGGGACTAGCTGAAGTACTCTAGCAGAGAGCTGGCACAGGCTTGACCGGCTGAATGGTCTCCTTCTGTGCTGTAACCATTCTATGATTCTATGATTACTGTTAGGGGGCCTAGAAAATACTCCCACTGGTGTTTTCTGCCCTTTGTTGTTTCTTAGCCCAGAAAATCAGGATGTAGGTGGAACTAAGAGCCTTTCTCACTACTTATCTCATCCTTTATTATCAGGGCTACCCCACCTCCTTTTCCATTCTGCCTATCATTTCTAAAAGTCAAGTACCCTGGAATATTTAGATCCCAACCTTGGTCACCCTGCAACCATGTCTCAGTAATGGCTACTAGATCAAATCCATTCATCTCTATTTATGCCATTAATCCATCTATCTTGTTACGGATGCTTTGTGCATTCCGATATAGCGCCTTTAATTTCAACTTTTTACTACTTTTCCCTGATGTGGCCTTAATCGCTAATGTCCTATTACCATTGTTAAACTCTGTCCCTTCCTGACACAATCTGCTTTATTTCACCCAAATCCCTACTCTTGTAGAGCCTTGACTTTGCTCTTCAGACTTATAGATTTACCCATACCTAACCCTCCTTCCCCCTTATTAGTTTACAGCCCCATCTACTGCCCTAGTTATTCAGTTCGCCAGGACACTGGTCCCGGCCCTGTTTTAAGTGGAGCCCATCCCAAGTTCACAGCTCCCTCTTTCCCCAGTACTGGTGCCAGTGCCCCATGAACTGAAACCCCTTCCTCCCACACCACTCTTTCAGCCACACATTTAACTCTCTGATCTGCTTGTCCCAATGCCAATTTGCATGTGGCTAAGGTAATAATCCAGAGATTATTACCTTTTGAAGTTCTGCTTTTTAATTTGGACCCTAGCTCCTCAAACTCCCTCAGCAGAACCTCATTCCTAGTTCCACCTATGTCGTTGGTTCCTACCTAGACCACAACAACGGGATCCTCCCCCTCCTGCTCCAAATTCTTCTGCAGCCGCGAGGATATGTCCTTAACCCTGGCAACATCACCTTCGGGATTCCCGGTCACGACTATAGAGAACAGTATCTGTCCCCCTGACTATACTGTCCCCTACCACTATTCCCCCCACCCCCCACTTGAATGGCCTCCTGTACCACAGTGCTCTCGTCAACTTGCCCACTCCCTGCATTCTTTGTTCTCATCCACCTCAAGTACCTCGTACCTGTTGGATAATGACAAAGGCCGAGGCTCCTCCACCACTGCATTTACGGTCCTCTTACCTGCCTGACTCGCAGTCACATCCTCCTGTCCCTGACCACTAACCAAATCTAAACCACTACCTAACCTAAGAAATGTGACTGCCTCCTGGGTCAAAATGTCCAGGTAACACTCTCCCTCCCTGATGCATCGCAATGTCTGCCCCTCGGACTCCAGCTCAACACCTCTGAGCTGAAGTCCCTCGAGTTGCAGACACTTAGTACTGATGTGGTTGCACTTCCTGCACTGCCATCTCTATCTAACCTTGTTTTATATATTTAATGAATTAACGTTTTATGTAATTAATTCACTTGGTTTATATTTAGTTTTTTTTAAACTAATTAATTTAACTAGTTTAAATGAATAATTTAATAAAGTATTAGCTACAGGTTCCTAGTTTCTCGTTTACACCAGTCCCCTCGCTTAGAGAGCAAAAGAATGTATTCCTCACCAACCAATCACCAACCTGCTGTCCTGTGAGGTCTCGGGGTCCGGGGGTTCTTTACCCCAGCCCAGTGGACGCTACTGGAAAATCTCTTTTTTTCCACCCGGTTTAATTATCCTCATTCCTAGTTCTTTATCTTTGGGATTTCATCTTAGTTTATGTTTATTTATAGGTAATTATTTTTTAGTCTGTTAAGTTTTTTTTTAAACACACCTAAGCGCTAAAACACTGAACAAAATTTTAACTACTTACTGCCCCAGACTTATACAAACCATTACAAGTATTAAAGACAAAAAGGAGCACCTCCTTCCCCCTCTGCATCAAATTCCCACTCTCTCTCCAAATTCTCAACTTCCCACTCTGTTTACACTGCATTCTGTTAAAATTGCAATCTGTGGTTATGCTCTGTGCTGCAGTCTATGTCTGTTTATGCTCCACACGAGCCTCCTCCCACCCTACTTCATCTCACCCTACCAGCACATCCTTCTATTCCTTTCTCCCTTGTGTTTATCTTGCTTCCCCTTAAATGCATCTATGCTATTCACCTCAACCACTCCCTGTGGTAGCGAGTTCCACATTCTCACCACCCTCTGGGTAAAGACATTTCTCCTTTCCTTATTAGTTATATTTATGGCCCCTAGTTTTGGACTCTCCCACAATTGGGAAATCTTCTCTACATCTACCTTATCGAATTCCTTCTTATTTTTAAAGACCTCTATTAGGTCACCACTCAGCCTTCTCTCTTCTAGAGAAAAGAGCCCCAGCCTGTTCAATCTTTCCTGCTAGTTATAATCTCTCCGTTCTGGTGTCATCCTTGTGAATCTCTCTTGCACCTTCTCCAGTACCTCTATATCCTTTGAGGGATTATGGAGTGTCCTCCTCAAATTCGGCTGCCCTCAAAAATTTGTCACCGTCCTCCGCCTGATTCACGATGACATACAAGCCGTGATCCTGACCAATGGTTCCACCACAGACCCAATTCACGTACGGACCGGGGTCAAGCAACGCTGTGTCATCGCAACAACGCTCTTCTCGATCTTCCTTGCTGCAATGCTCCATCTCGCCCTCAGTAAGCTCCCCGCTGGAGTGGAGCTAATTTACAGAACAAATGGGAAACTGTTCAACCTCCGTCTCCTCCAGTCCAGATCCAAGGTCGTCCCATCCTCTGTCATCGAATTACAGTATGCAGACGACGCTTGTGTCTGCGCTCACTCGGAGGTCGAACTCCAAACCATCGTCGACACCTTCACCGAAGCGTACGAGAGCATGGAGCTTAAACTAAACATCCGTAAGACAAAGGTCCTCCACCAACCTGCCCCCACCACACAGTGCTGCCCCCCCGATTATCAAAATCCATGACAAGGCCTTGGACAACGTGGACCACTTTCCATACCTCGGGAGACTACTACCCCAGCTATTCACAATATATATTAATGATGATCTAGATGAGGGAACTAGATGTAATATCTCCAAGTTTGCAGACGATACAAAGCTGGGTGGGCGTGTGTGCTGTGAGGAGGATGCAAAGAAACTCCAGTATGATTTGGACAGGTTGGGTGATTGGGCAGATGCATGGTAAATGCAATATAATGTGGATAAATGCGAGGTTATCCACTTCGGTGGCAAAAACAGGAAGACAGATTATTATCTGAACGGCAATAGATTGGGAGAAGGGGAAGTGCAACGAGACCTGAGTGTCCTTGTGCACCAGTCACTGAAGGTAAGCATGCAGGTGCAGCAGGCGGTTAAGAAGGCAAATGGTATGTTGGCCTTCATAGCGAGATGATTCGAGTACAGGAACAAGGATGTCTTGCTGCAGTTGTACAGGGCCTTGGTGTGAGACCACATCTTGAGTATTCTGTGCAGTTTTGGTCACCTTATCTGAGGAAGGATGTTCTTGCCATGGAGCGAGTGCAGCGAAGATTCACCAGACTGATACCTGGGATGGCAGGAATGACGTATGAGGAGAGATTGGTCGATTAGGCTTATATTCGCTAGAGATTAGAAGGATGAGAGGGGATCTCATTGAAACTTATACAAATCTAACAGGATTAGACAGACTAGATGCAGGAAGGATGTTCCCGATGGCGGGGGAGTCAAGAACCAGGGGTCACAGTTTAAGGATAAGGGGTAAGCCATTTAGGACTGAGATGAGGAGGAATTTCTTCACCCAGAGAGTGGTGAATCTGTGGAATTCTCTACCACAGAAGGCAGTTGAGGCCAATTCATTAAATATATTCAAGAAGGAGTTAGATATATTTCTTAAGGCTAAAGGGATCAAGGGATATGGGGAGAAGGCAGGGGCAGGGTACTGAATTTGGATGTTCAGCCATGATCTCATTAAATGGCGGAACAGGCTCGAGGGGCCGAATGGCCTACTCCTGCTCCTATCTTCTATGTTTCTATGTAACAAGTGCAGATGTCGATGACTAAGTCCAACACCGCCTTCAGTGTGCCAGTGCAGCCTTCAGTCGCCTGAGGAAGCGAGTGTTTGAAGACCAGGACCTCCAACCTGGCACTAAGCTCATGGTCTACAGAGCAGCAGTGATACCCGCCCTGCTGTATGTCTCAGAGACATGGACCATGTACAGCAGGCACCTCAAATCTCTGGAGAGGTACCACCAACACTGCCTCCGCAAGATCCTGCATTCCATTAGCAGGATAGGCGCACCAATGTCAGTGTTCTTGCTCAGGCCAACATCCCCAGCATCGAAGCTTTGACCATGCTCGATCAGCTCAGATGGACGGGTCACATTGTCCGCATGCCTGGTACGAGACTCCCAAAACAAGCGCTCTACTCGGAGCTCCGGCACGGCAAGAGAGCCCCAGGTGGGCAGAGGAAACGCTTCAAGGACACCCTCAAAGCCTCCTTGAAAAAGTGCAACATCCCCTGGGAATCCCTGGCCCAAGACCGCACAAAGTGGAGGAGAAGCATCCGGGAAGGCGCCGAACCCCTCGAGTCTCTTCGGGAGCAAGCGGAAGCCCAGCACAAGGAGTGCACGTCAACCCAAGCACCCCACCCACCCGCCCCTTCAACCACCGTCTGCCCCACCTGTGACAGAGACTGTAGGTCCCGCATTGGACTCTGTCACCTCCGAACTCATTTTTAATGTGGAAGCAAGTCATCCTCGGTTCCGAGGGACTGCCTAAGAAGAAGATCCTTTCTGTAATTTGTGGGTGATGGAAGTGTGAAAGGGCAGATATAAATCCATGTCTCCTATCATTTGAATATATCTTCATTTGCTAACACAGGTATTCTGATTTAGAACTTACCCAGTAAATATTGGGATTCTGACCACACAGAATTCAAATAAATACCACTCTCACTTGACTTTCAATGGCTGTACTGACTGGATGTGAGGGTAACACACGACCCTCGGCCCACACTTCAGACCGCATCTTTCCCCCCCCCCCCCCGCCAACATATTCAATATAGACCATGGGCAATATTTACTGTTGATTGTAACTCGATGTAGAGCTGCCTACCTCTTGCAAATTGGTAGCCGTGCCTTCGGCCGTCTAGGCCCTAAGCTCTGGAATTCCCTCCCTAAACCTCTCCGCCCCTCTGTCCTCCTTTAAGATGCTCCTGAAAACCTACCTCTGTGACCACCTGTCCTAATATCTCATGTGGCTCGGTGTCCATTTTTGTCTGATTACAGTCCAGTGAAGTGCCTTGGGACGTTTTGCTACATTAAAGGTGCTATATAAATGCAAGTTATTGGTGTTGTAAATGATAAACATCCAGAAAACATTGGCAATTTTTAATCAATTATGATTTTTTAATGAATGTTTTCTTTGGGCTACATTTCGGCAGCAAGTTCAGATTTTTTTTTTTAAAAACCCACAGCATGCACCAGGAATATGTGGGAAAAACAACTTGGAGTAATTGTGCATTTGACCTCAAACTATGGTACAGCATGAACTTTTTTTGAGCTACATTTTATTTGACAAAACTATTTTCAAGTAGTTATTTCAACACAGTCTTATTTTCTTCCATGACCAAATGCCACAAGAAATCAACTGGGACAAGTGATTTGGGTGAAAATTGCAGCCAATTACTGGGCAGTTGTAGAGATAATTATGACCAGCTCTAACTTGAAGCTCTGTTTACTGACAACTTGACTATATGGCCTTAAAGGGACAGGCCACATTAGCAGCTAAACATCACAAATGTACACATTTGTCACTAATACCATGGTAAATCTATTAGTTTAAATAAATCTATGATTAGCACAGAACATCACCTATATATGGCTTGGAGCCAAGGAATGAATGAAAGAAAGAAGGAACTAGCATTTCTATAGCACTTTTCACGATCTTAGGATGTCCCAAAGCGCTTTACAGCCAATGAAGTACTTTTTGCAATGTAGTCACTGTTGTAATGTAGGAAATGCGGCAGCCAATTTGCGCACAGCAAGCTCCCACACACAGCAATGTGATAATGACCAGTTAATCCATTTTAGTGATGTTGGTTGAGGGATCAATATTGGCCAGCACAGTGAGGAGAACGCCCCTGTTTTCCTAATAGCGCCTTGGGATCTTTTACGTCCACCTGAGAGGGCAGACAGGTCCTCGGTTTAACGTCTCATCCAAAAGATGGCACCTCCGACAGTGCAGCACTCTCTCAGCACTTTTCTTCTTAGGCAGTCCCTCGGAACCGAGGATGACTTGCTTCCATACTAAAAATGAGTTCTCAGGTGACTGATGCGTCCGATGCAGGACCTACAGTCTCTGTCACAGGTGGGGCAGACGGCGGTTAAACGGGTGGGTGGGGTGCTTGGGTTGACGTGCGCTCCTTCCGCTGTTTGCACTTGGCTTCCGCTTGCTCCCAGCCAAGAGACTCGAGGTGTTCGGCGCCTTCCCGGATGATTCTCCTCCACTTTGTGCGGTTTTGGGCCAGGTGTCGGTGGGGATGTTGCACTTTTTCAAGGAGGCTTTGAGGGTGTCCTTGAAGCGTTTCCTCTGCCCACCTGGGGCTCTCTTGCCGTGTCGGAGCTCCGAGTAGAGCACTTGTTTTGGGAGTTTCGTATCGGGCATGCGGACAATGTGACCCGTCCATCGGAGTTGATTGCGCGTGGTCAAAGCTTCGATGCTGGCGATGTTGGCCTGAGCGAGAACACCGACGTTGGTGCGCCTATCCTGCCAATGGATCTGCAGGATCTTGCGGAGGCAGCATTGGTGGTACCTCTCCAGTGCTTTGAGGTGCCTGCTGTACATGGTCCATGTCTCTGTCTCTGAGGCATACAGGAGGACGGGTATCACTACTGCTCTGTAGACCATGAACTTGGTGCTGGGTTTGAGGTCCTGGTCTTGAAACACACACTTCCTCAGGCGACCGAAGGCTGCACTGGCACACTGAAGGCGGTGTTGGACTTGGTCATCGACGTCTGCCCTTGTTGACAGTAGGCTCCCGAGGTATGGAAAATGGTCCACGTTGTCCAAGGCCTCGTCGTGGATTTTGATAATCGGGGAACAGTACTGTGTGATGGACTGTGTGATGGGGGCAGGTTGGTAGAGGACCTTTTGTCTTACGGATGTTTAGTGTAAGGCCCATGCTCTCGTATGCTTCGGTGAAGGTGTTGACGATGGTTTGGAGTTCGACCTCAGAGTGTCGCAGATGCAAGTACTGCACTGGGAGTGTCAGCCTGGATTATTGGCTCAAGTCTCTGGGATGGAACTTGAATCCACGACCTTCTGACTCGGAGGCGACAGTGCTACCCACTTTACAATAATAAAGAGACAGCAATGTTTAATGCTTACATGGGCAGATCAACAGGGCATTGTTAAATGGGGAGGGGGGGGAATGGATTTTGTTTTGTTGCAAACATTACCTCAAGATGTTGGAAGCCTTGCTACTTATTTCAGTGATTCGACTGATGCAGTCAATTTGACCAATTTCTCTTTAGCTTTTAAAAAATTAACGGCCTGTGACTAATGGAAAAAAATAATCCTTGCAGATCAGTGATTCATGAGTTCAGACATGACCTAGTTCATATATTTAAAAAGAAAATGAGTCACACTCTGTTTAACTGGTAATGGAAATGGGCTTGGAGGAGGCTGCACTTTGATCCAAGCAGCTCTTAGTGCTTAGTCTTTAGATACATTGAAATATCTGGTCTGATGGAACTGCATGAAGTAGTTTGCATACCTTTATCTGACATTAGAGAATCATGTCTGATTCCAGCTCAAGTAGCTGAAGTTTTTAGAGCTGATTTACATATGGTGACCATATTTTCAAAACCAAATCCGGGGACGCACAGGCAATGCTCCCCCGCAATTGCTTGCCTGACCCCCTTAACGGGCTGCGCGGCCCATTCAACGTTCGGCGCCTGCGTGAAATTTCACCTTGGAAAAGCTTAGATATATCGCATCACGAATCTTGCACGTGTTCTGGCAATAGTGCTTGTACCATCGACTCGTCCCCGAATACTCTAAATTTTAATTTCTCAATTTTAAATCTGGTCCCAACAGACTGAGATTTTCCCTGAAACACCACCTGTCTCAGCTGGTTTCAGATTCACAAACCTCTTCCCAGTGGGAGAACTGAAGAGCTCGCCTTCCCTTATTCAATAAAAAAAACCCATGATGCACCATACAGGTGAACTGGTAAAGTAAATCAAATTGACTCACCCGCCAACTCTCACCGCGCCCTTGGCTTCTCCCGCACATTTGAAGGTCCCGCCTGCTGGCCAGTCACCATTGGATGAAACACGGATCAGGTAACTAATCTCCTACAGTGCAATGCGGCCAGAGCTATAGATAGGGCCTTTTCTCTGCTGCACTGCATTGTGGGAAGGTGGGGGTCACCATCGACGCTTCCATTCAACCGGCTCCAAGAATTCGTTCCTGAACTCAAATGGGCCGAGAATCTCCAAGAAATGGGTTTCTGTGCATTAGCATTGAAAAATCAAAGATTCCATATCGGGGACGAGATTTTTAAACCATGGATTCTTTCAGGGACATTGTTTGCTCGGAGACACATTCCCAAATCTGGGGACTGTCCCCAGAAAACAGGGACATCTGGTCAGCCTAGATTTACAGCCAACCAGAGGCTGCCCCCTCCCCACCTTGTGGATAACCGTGCCAGACAGCGAGAAGCATTGCAAAATGGGTAAGAATAGTACAGGTGTCAGCTGTGGCACAGTGGGTAGCACTCTGGCCTCTGAGTCAGAAGGTGGTGGTTTCAAGCCCCACTCCAGAGACTTGAGCACATAATCCAGGCTGACCCTCCAGTACAGTACTGAGGGAGCGCTGCACTGTCGGAGGGGCAGTGCTGAGGGAGCGCTGCATTGTCGCAGGTGCCGACTTACGGATCAGAAGTTAAACTGAAGCCCTGTCTTCTCACTTAGATGGGCGTAAAATATCCCATGGCACGATTGCGAAGAAGTGATGGGGAGTTTATTCAACCAACATCGCTAAAACATTATTTCATTGCTGTTTGTGGGATCTTGCTGTGTGCAAATTGGCTGCCACATTTCCTACATTACAAAAGTGACTCCACTTCATTGGCTCTGAAGTGCTTTGGGATGGCCTGAGGTTGTGAAAGGCGCTATAGAAATGCAAGTTTTTTCTTTTATATTTAGCATTTATGTTGTATATTAATAGTAATAGTTAAAATTCACCGGAATGGTGATGATGGGGAAGGAAGAGAGGGCAAACAGAAGTTAACTTAAAAATGTTATTTTAGTTGTAAAGCTATAACTGCCCTCTGAGTAACTTCAGGCAGCATCTGTGAAGAGAGAAACAGAGTTAACGTTTCAGGTCAATGAACTTTCAATGAAAGGTCATCGACCTGAAACGTTAACTCTGTTTCTCTCTTCACAGATGCTGCCTGACCTGCTGAGTATCTCCAGCATTTTCAGTTTTTATTTCAGATTTCCAGCATCTGCAGTATTTTATTTTTGTATCTGAGTAACTGCATTGTTGTAATATTAGGGTTTGTTTTAGTATTGGAGTGTGAGCTCAAAACTTGAAATAAAAAGCTGACCCAGGAAGACTAACACTTCTCTGGACCTGCTCTTCATCTAATTAATTGATGTGGATGACCCACTGATTTCTGAATATTTTAGCATGTCTCGGAGACATCAGTGCTGAGCAGCTGATTCCTTTCCAGTGTTGGTTAGGGAGCCTAGCACTAGGGAACATAGCCTGAAAATTAGAGCCAAGCCTTTCAAGAGTGAAGTTACGGAACACTTCTACACACAAAGGTTGGTAGAAGTTTGGAACTCCCGCAAATGGCAATTGATGCTAGGTCAATTGTTAATTTTAAATCTGCGATTGATAGTTTTCTGTTAACCAAAGGTATTCAGGGATATGGGCCAAAGGCGGGTATATGGAGTTAGGTCACAGATCAGCCATGACCTCACTGAATGGCGGAACAGGCTCAAGGGGCTGAATGGCCTACTCCTGTTCCGATGTTGCAGTCAATGCCAGAATCACGCATTCCCAGGTCATGTTAATCGTGGTCACATGCAGCATAAAACTCCACCATCGCCTCCGAACTAGTAGAGTTTAATTGTGACATTTTAATTTTCCGCATCAGCCACCTTTGTTCTTTTTTATTCATTCATGGGATGTGGGCATTGCTGGCACGGCTGGCATTTATTGCCCATCCAAAGTTGCCCTTGAGAAGGTGGTGATGAGCCGCCGCCTTGAACCGCTAGTGTCAGTATGGTGAAGGTACTCCCATAGTGCTGTAAGGTAGGGAGTTCCAGGATTTTGACCCAGCGGCGATGAAGAAACGACGATATACTTCCAAGTCAGGCTGGTGTGTGACTTGGAAGGGAACTTCGAGGTGGTGGTGTTCCCAAGTATTTATTGCCCCTGTCCTTCTAGGTGGTGGAGGTCACAGGTTTGGGAGGTGCTGCCGAAGAAGCCTTGGCGAGTTGCTGCAGTGCATCTTGTAGATGGTACACACTGCAGCCACTGTGCACCGGTGGTGGAGGGAGTGAATGTTTAAGGTGGTGGATGGGGTGCCAATCAAGCGGGCTGCTTTGTCCTGGATGGTGTCGAGCTTCTTGAGTGTTGTTGGAGCTGCACTCATCCAGGCAAGTGGAGAGTATTCTATCACACTCCTGACTTGTGCCTTGTAGATGGTGGAAAGGTTTTGGGGAGTCAGGAGGTGAGTCACTCGCCGCAGAATACTTATGCGTGACATTGTTAAATTTATGTCAAGTAACCAACAGTTTTCTGTTGTGACCAATGCCCATGGCAACTTGATTAAGAGCAAATTAATTTAATGTTGAACTATCCGAGAGCGGACTCTCATTCTACTACCCTAGGATGGATTTGAATTCTGGTCCTAGAGATGAAAGGACCGCACACACTGCCCCTTGGTACCAAAGTTTAAAATCTGACCGATTTGTCCCACCTTGGTCTAAATTGTCCTATGTCCAGACAGGACTGCGGTGGTTCAAGATGATAATTATATTGACGGTGTTATGTACCCTCTTAACCAGTAAAGCTGCGCTATAAACCTTGTAGTTTCTGGTGCCAGAGATCAATAGTTGTCAACTCTTAATGTGTAATCCAAGTGGTAGGTGCAAAATTCTATCAACTTGTCTAACCCAGTCAATGCACCACCTCATTAGCACCTACTGTCTCGCCTCTGAGTCAGTAGGTTGATGGTTCAAGCCCCACTCTAGACACTTAAGCACATAAATCTAGGCTGATGCTTCAGTGCAGTGCTGAGGGAGTGCTGCACTGTCGGAGGTGTTGTCTTTCGGATGAGACGTTAAACCGAGGCCCCATCTGCCCCCTCGGGTGGATGTAAAAGATCTCGTAGCACTATGTTGAAGAAGAGCAGGAGAGTTAGCCCTGGTGTCCTACCCATAACCCTAACCCTCAACCAACTAAAAAACAGATTATCTGGTCATTATCACATTGTTGTTTGTGGGCGCTTGCTGTGTACAAATTGGCTGCCGCGTTTCCTACATTACAACAGTAACTACACTTCAATAAACTACTTAATTGGCTGTAAAGCACTTTGGGACATCCTGAGGTCCTAATGTGCTATATAAATGCATGTCTTCTTTTACCCTACCCTACCTACCCTTTCAGGAAGGGATTGGTGCATGGTGGGTGAAGAAGAAGAGTAGATAAATGGAATTGAGGCATAACTAGTCGATCCAGCCCGCCTGGGGCTGCTGATGTCTCTCCGTTCTACATCCTACACAGTTAACTTAAAATATCTTGTTTAAAATGTGAAAGGAAACAGATGTCTTAGGTTTAAGAAAAAAATCTTCAAAGCTGTTGAGACTGCAGTCAAGCCCTTCATTAGATGTGCCGTTTAATCAAACATCGGTGCTTTGTAAACAGCTATTTCTTACATTCTACCAGTCTCTACAATTCTACAGTATTCTACAATTATGAGGCACTGTAAACGGCAATGGAAAGTCACTGTTCAAAGTAGTAATTGTTGAAGAAAGCTGCTTCAAACACAGCCTGTTGCCCTGAAGTCATTGAATGCACCCAGTGGGATCTTGAATGTGCAACACATTCTCTACTAAATGACTCTTATGTCGGAACCTGAAATTGGTGCTTAACTTTATCATGGCAGATTGGGCAGAACAATTTTAATTTAGTCTGTTTTACTCTTTTGAATGCTGTCTCTTTATTATCGCTAACATTCTCTCCGCTTCTGATGGTGTTTAGTCCTGGTAGGTTACCGTTCCGTAAATGTGGGTTTGTGGCGGAGCCACCAAAGGACTCAGAGCGGTTGTACATAATTCCTTTAACAGCAATGTAGTTACTGTCTGTGCCTGTACCTTTAATTACACTGTACAATGTCTAGTTACCTTTACAGCGTGGTTTCAACGTGATGACGTCATGCCGTTGGTCACGTGATGCCCCAATGGCGGGAAGAACGCGATGACGTCAGTCTTCTGACCAGAGGATCAGTCCTCTTGGAGCCCTCAAGGAGAACAGACCTGTAGTTGATGTATTCCAGCAGTTTCTAGTTAAAACCTGTTTTGTTCCATTAAAGTTCATTGTATTAATTGCCTGAGTCGAACTCAGTCTTTTTGATAGGAACCTCCGTTCCTACATTGGTGACCCCGAATTCTACGAACAATTTTTGTGGAAGATTCATCATGGACACGAACGCCGTCCCGCTGAAACTGCCACAGTTCTGGGAGCAACAACCAGATGCCTGGTTTATCCAGGCTGAAGCCCAGTTCACCATTAGGAACATCGTCGCGGATCAGACCCATTATTATTACGTGGTCTCCGCCCTCAACAGCGCAACTGCATCACGGATCATCCGCCTCCTCGGTAGTCCTCCTACTGACAGCAAGTATGATGCGATTAAGGCGCGGTTGCTTCAGGTTTTTGGGCTCTCAAAGTCGGAGCGCACTTGTCGGCTCATCACGCTGCTTGGCTTCGGGGACTCCAAACCGTCCGAGCTCATGAGCTAAATGCTCACGCTCTTGGGTGCCGAACCGGAATGCTTCCTCTTCCGGGAGCTTTGCCTCTATCAAATGCCTGAACAGGTTCAGGCTGCTCTAGCCAGATCCGACATTACAGACTGCGCCGAGCTTGCGGCCGAAGCCGATAAGATTTTCACGGTAACCCAGCAGTGCTGTGCAGCCACGAGGCGCCCACCCCCCACAGACGCGGTTCCAGCTCCTCCTACAGCGGGCTGGTGTTCCTACCGCACCCATTTTGGCGCGAAAGCACGATGCTGCCGCTCCCCCTGCAGTTTTTCGCCCCAAAAAAACCCAACAAAGTGCCAGCGGTGTCCCTGGCGAAGGAGGACCGGGTCTAACGGGCGCTCCGCGGTGGCGATGGCCGTCGGATCTACGGGGAAACTCCTTTAGATCACCGATTCCCTATCGGGCCGCTGTTTTATTTGTGACACCGGGGCGCAGTGTAGCATTCTACCTGTGTCGAAGCTCGACATGCAGACTGGGAACCTCGGTTTTTTCCCTTGTAGCGGTTAATGGCGCAGCAATTCGAACGTTCCGAAAGTGGCGGGTTGAAGTCTGTTTCGGCGGTCAGCGCTTTTGGGAATTCGTCACGGCCACAGTCTCACAGGCCATCCTAGGGGCAGATTTTCTGTGTGCCAACAGCCTCCTCGTCGATGTCCGGCACCGCCGGCTGATCAACGCGGCCACCTTCCACTCGATTCTGTGCTACCACGATACCTCCGTGTCGCGCTCTATTGCCTTCACGTTCCCTCCTCCGGATGACTTCACGCAGCTCCTCGGAGTTTCCGGAGCTGACAAGGCCCACTTTCTCCTCTTCGGCAATGAAGCATGGTGTTGAACGTATTATCACCACTATTGGCTCCCCGGTTTATGCGCAGGCTAGAAGGCTCGAACCTGGCAAGCTCGCGGCTGCGAAGGCGGAGTTCGACACGATGGAGCGGCTCGGGATCATTCGGCGATCCGATAGTCCCTGGTCCTCGCCTCTCCACATTGTGCCGAAACCAGGCGGTGGCTGGCGGCCATGCGGTGACTACCGACGCCTGAACGATGCCACCATTCCGGATCGGTACCCGATTCCGCATATCCAGGATTTCTCAGCCCATTTGGCGGGAAATTCTATCTTCTCTAAAGTCGTGGATATCACCAGGTTCCAGTGCACCCACAAGACGTCCCGAAAACCGCAGTCATCACCCCTTTTGGCCTCTGAGTTCCTGCGGATGCCGTTTGGCTTAAAGAACGCAGCGCAGGCGTTCCAGCGTTTAATGGACTCCGTTCTTTGAGACCTGTGCTTCATCTTTGTCTACCTTGACGACATTCTCATCGCCAGTGCCAGCAAGGAGGAGTACATCTCCCATTTGCGTTCCCTCTTTACGCGCCTCAGCCAACACGGTTTAATCATCAACCCGGCCAAGTGCCAGTTCGGCCTGCAACAGATCGATTTCCTGGGACACCGCATAACATCGGACGGCGCCGTCCCCTTAATGACTAAGGTGGAAGCGGTTACCTCTTTCCCGCGGCCGCCGACAGTCAAGGCCTTGCAGGAGTTCCTGGGGATGGTCAACTTCTACCACCGTTTTGTCCCCAAGGCGGCTCAACTTATGCAACCTTTGTTCGGGGCCCTCCAGGGCAAGTCCGGTAAGGATCCAATCAGCTGGACAGCCGAGATGGTCCAGGCGTTCGGCAACACCAAGAGCGCTTTGGCCAGTGCAACCATGCTGGTGCACCCACTTCCAGGTGCCACCATCGCCCTTACCACCGATGCGTCAGACTACGCCATCGGTGCAGTGCAAGAACAGTGGGTCAACGGCACGTGGCAACCGCTGGCGTTTTTCAGCCGTCAACTATGGAAGAATGAAAAAAAGTATAGCACCTTCGATCGGGAGCTACTGGCCCTTTTCCTCACCGTTCGCCATTTTCAGTTCTTATTGGAAGGGCGTCCCTTCACGGCTTTTGCCGACCACAAACCCCTTACGTTCGCCATGGCCAAGACCGCCGAACCGTGGTCCGCTCGTCAACAACGTCACCTGACGTTTATTTCTGAATTTACCACGGACATTCAACATGTATCTGGTAAGGACAACCTGGTGGCGGATTGCCTCTCCCGTGTGACGGTCCACACGGTGCGCCTGGGGATCGACTACACCCTCATGGCTGCAGATCAGGCCTCGGACGCAGAGGCCATGTGTAACTCCTGGAGACTTACATTTTTTTTCCAGCTTTCTCCGGGAGGGTAAGTTCCATGTGCACGCACTGCCTCCGGCGCACGCGTTCGACCTCTGAACCCCTTCCTTTAAGGGAACGGAAGTTCCGGTTTCCCGTGCATGCGCAGTGCATGCACGAAACCGGCACTTCCGTTGGGCCTACAGGTGAGTACACAGCGCGTACTCACCCGTGGAGACCTGAATTTCTGGGCCATTCTCTCTTTGCCTCTCATTTCCTTTTTCACTTCCCCTCTGAACTTTCTATATTCAGCAAATAGACCCTGCACCTTAATTCTATGAGTAACTGAGGTTCTTTAAGCTAGGAATCATTCTCGTAGCTCTCCTTTGAACCTTTTTAAGGCTGCTATCATCCACCATGTGAGGGGACCAACACTGGGTACAGTACTCCAGATACATTCTAACCTATAATGACTGGTTCTATTAAAACAACCTTTCTAGTACCCTGTTAGCTTTAGCTACAGCTTCACTGCATTAACCATGAACCATCAGTGATCAGTGTACAATAACACCCAGATCCTTTCCTCTCGGCCGCTTTCAGTATCGTGCAGTCACTGAGCAGTTGCGGACTGTTTGATCCTAGTGGAACGGGAGAAAGAGCGTCGACGAGCCCTCTCTTGTCCTTATGACATTCACGTGTCCAATATCCGGCAGGAGTCACTCGTTAATATTCCAAAATGGGAAGTTGGGCCGCCTTCTCCATCAGAACTCGCCGCCGCTGAGGGTAATTGTCACTACCCGACTGCCTGAGATCGGCTAACTTGGCCTGGACCAAGTTTCGAAACTGGGCTCTTCTGGTCCGTATGTCTCGGCTGTGCTTTTACTAAAAGGATCACGGGAATTCAAATACCATCAAAACTCTCACTCCAGAGACTTGAGCACACAATGCAGGCTGACACTCCCAGTGCTGTACTGAGGGAGTGCTGCACTGTCGGAGGTACCACCTTTCAGATGATGTATTAAACTGAGGCCCCGTCTGTTCTAGAAACATAGAAGATAGGAGCAGGAGTAGGCCATTCGGCCCCTCGAGCCTGCTCCACCATTCAGTGAGATCATGGCTGATCATCCAAATTCAGTACCCTGTCCCTGCTTTCTCCCCATATCCCTTGATCCCTTTTAGCCTTAAGAAATATATCCAACTCCTTCTTGAATATATTTTTAATGAATTGGCCTCCACTGCCCTCTGTGGCAGAGAATTCCACAGGTTCACCACTCTCTGGATGAAGAAATTCCTCCTCATTTCAGTCCTAAATGGCTTACCCCTTATCCTTAGACTATGACCCCTGGTTCTGGACTCCCCAGCCATCAGAAACATCCTTCCTGCTAGTCTGTCCAGGCCTGACAGAATTTTATAGGTTTCAGTGAGATCCCCTCTCAATCTTCTAAACTCCAGTGAGTATAAGCCCAATCGACACAATCTCTCCTCATACGTCATTCCTGCCATCCCAGGTATCAGCCTGGTGAATCTTTGCTGCACTCCTTCCATGGCAAGAACGTCCTTCCTCAGGTAAGGCGACCAAAACTGCACACAATACTCAAGGTGCGGTCTCACCAAGGCCCTGTACAACTGTAGCAAGAAATCCTTGTTCCTGTACTCGAACCCTCTTGCTATGAAGGCCAACATACCATTTGCCACCTTAACCGTTTGCTGCACCTGCATGCTTACCTTCAGCGACTGGTGCACAAGAACACCCAGGTCTCTTTGGCAATAGATTGGGAGAAGGGGAAGTGCATTCAAAAAATAATCTGCCTTCCTGTTTTTGACACCAAAGTGGATAATCTCACATTTATCCACATTATAGTGCATTTGCCATGTTTCTGCCCAATCACCCAACCTGTCCAAATCGTACTGGAGTTTCACGACATCCTCCTCACAGCTTACCCTCCCACCCAGCTTTGTGTCGTCTGCAAATTTGGAGATATTACATCCAATTCCCTTGTCCAGCTGGGGTCCTAGGACCGATCCTTGCGCTACCCCACTAGTCACTGCCTGCCACTCGGAAAATGACCCGTTTATTCCAACTCTTTCCTTTCTGTCCGCCAACCAGTTCTCTATCCAAGTCAATACCTTGCCCCCAATCCCATGTGCCTTAATTTTGCACGCTAATCTCTTATGCGAGACCTTATCGAAAGCCTTCTGAAAGTTCAAATACACCACATCCACTGGTTCTCCCTTATCTATTTTACCAGTTACATCCTCAAAAAATTCCAGTAGATTAGTCGAGCATAATTTACCTTTTGTAAATCCATGTTGACTTTGTCCGATCCTGTCACTGCTTTCCAAGTGCTCTGCTATTACATCTTTTATAATGGACTCTAGCATTTTCCCCACTACCGATGTCCGGCTTACTGGTCTATAATTCCCTGCTTTTTCTCTACCACCTTTTTTGAATAGTGGGGTAACATTAGCTACCCTCCAATCCATGGGTACTGTTCCAGAGTCTATCGAGTTCTGGAAGATGACCAACAATGCATCTACTATTTCTAGGGCCACTTCCTTAAGTACCCTAGGATGTAGATTATCAGGCCCTAGGGATTTATCGGCCTTCAATCCCATCAATTTCCCTAACACCATTTCCCTACAAATACTGATTTCTTTCAGTTCCACCCTTTCATCAGACCCTATGTTCCCCGGCATCTCTGGGAGGCTATTTGTGTCCTCCTTTGTGAAGACAGAACCAAAATATGTATTTAATTGGTCTGCCAATTCTTTGTTCCCCATTATAAATTCCCCTGATTCTGACTGCAAGGGACCTACGCTTGACTTCACCAATCTTTTTCTCTTCACAATATCTATAAAAGCTTTACAGTCAGTTTTTATGTTCCCTGCAAGCTTACTCTCATATGCTATTTTCCCTTTCTTAATTAATCCCTTTGTCCTCCTTTGTTGAATCCTAAACTGCTCCCAATCCTCAGGATTATTGCTTTTTCTGGCCAATTTATGTGTTCTCTCCTTGGATCTTATGCTATCCCTAATTTCCCTTGTTAGCCACGGTTGAGTCAGCTTTTTTGTTTTATTTTTATGCCAAACTGGGATGAGCAAATTCTGTAGTTCATCCATTCGGTCTTTGAATGTTTGCCATTGCCTATCCACCGTCAACCCTTTGAGTGACATTCCCCAATCAATCCTACCCAACTCGCTCCTCAGACCATCGTAGTTTCCTTTATTTAAATTGAGATCCCTAGTCTCTGAGTCAACTACTTCATTCTCCATCTTAATGAAGAATTCGATCATATTATGATCGCTCCGACCCAAGGGGCCTCGTACAACAAGATTGCTAATTAATCCTTTCTCGTTACATAATACCCAGTCTAAGATGGCCTGATCTCTGGTTGGTTCCTCGACATATTGGTCCAGGAAACCATCCCGTAAACACTCCAGGAATTCCTCCTCCACAGTATTGTTACTAATTTGGTTAGCCCAATCTATATGTAGATTAAAGTCACCCATGATGACTGCTGTGCCCTTATTGCACGCTTCTTTAATTTCCCTTTTAATGCCATCCCCAACCTCCGCCTTACTGTTTGGAGGTCTATATACCACTCCCACTAACGTTTTCTGCCCCTTGGTATTTCTCAATTCTACCATACAGACTCCACATCATCAGAGCTAATATCCTTCATTACAATTGTGTTAATCCCTTCTTTAACCAGTAATGCTACCCCACCTCCTTTTCCTTTTTGCCTATCTTTCCTGAATATCGAATACCCCTGGATGTTGAGTTCCCAGCCTTGGCCATCCTTGAGCCACGTTTCCGTAATCCCAACCAAATCATATTCATTTACCTCTATTTGTGCAGCCAATTCATCCACCTTATTATGAATGCTCCTCTCATTAAGACACAAAGCCTTCAGGCTTGTTTTTTTAAACGCTCTTAGACCTATTAGAATTATTATTTACTGTGGCCACGTTTGATTTAAACTGTTGATTTCTCTGACTGCTACTTTTGCTTTTCTCCATCCTATCTTTTGCTTTTATCCTTGTTTCCCTTTCCTCTGTCTCCCTGCTCAGGTTCCCAAGCCCCTGCCATTTTAGTTTAAACCCTCCCCCAGAGCACTAGCAAACACTCTCCCTAGGACATCGGTTCCAGCCCTGCCCAGGTGCAAACCGTCCGGTTTGAACTGGTCCCACCTCCCCCAGAACCGGTTCCAATATCCCAGGAACTTGAATCCCTCCCCCTTGCACCATTCCTCTAGCCACGTATTCATCTGAAATATCCTTCTATTTCTACTCTGACTAGCATGTGGCACTGGTAGCAATCCTGAGATTACTACCTTTTGAGGTCCTATTTTTTAATTTACCTCCTAACTCCCTATATTCCGCTTTTAGGACCTCATCCCGCTTTTTACCTATATCGTTGGTGCCTATATGCACCACGACAACTGGCTGTTCACCCTCCCCTTCCAAGATGTTCTGCAGCCGCTCGGAGACATCCTTGACCCTTGCACCAGGGAGGCAACACACCATCCTGGAGTCTCGTTTGCGGCCGCAGAAATGCCTATCTATTCCCCTTACAATAGAATCCCCTATTACTATAGCTCTCCCACTCTTTTACCTCCCATGCTGTGCAGCAGAGCCACCCCTGGTGCCAGGAAGTTGGCTGCTGCTGCTTTCCTCTGATAAGCCATCCCCCGCAACAGTACTCAAAGTGGTGTATCTGTTGGAGAGGGGGATTGCCCCAGGGGACCCCTGCACTACCTGCCTGCGTCTAGTACTCCGCCTGTTGGTCACCCATTCCCTTTCTTCCTGTCCAACCTTTACCTGCGGTGTGTCCAACTCTGTAGACGTGCTATTCACGATGTCCTGAGCATCGCCAATGCTCCAGTATGCATCCAATCACAGCTCCAGTGCCGCAATGTGGTCTGTCAGTAGCTGCAGCTGGATGCACTTCCTGCAGATGTAGTTGTCAGGGACACAGGAAGTGTCCCTGAGTTCCCACATATCGCAGGAGGAGCGTACCACGTGGCCGGGCTGTCCTGCCATGACTTACCCTTTAATTAATTGAATTTAAATTAAATCAATCAATCCCACTAATTACACTACAGTTAAATGGTTTACCAACAGTCCCTGCTACACCAGAGAGACCTCAGTAACTATAAACCACGGAGTTAAAGTTTAAAAAAGAGAAATGCTCACCAACCAATCACTTACCTGCTTCCTGGTGACGTCACACTTTGATTACTTTTTACCTCTCTTCCCCCGCTGCTGAATTGGTAAGCCTTGCTGATGCCGCTGCTTTTATACTCGCCGCGCTCGCTGCTCCACTCCCAGGTCCAGCCGCTGTGGTCGGGCCTCGCTGATGCCGCTGCTTTTATACTCGCCGCGCTCGCTGCTCCACTCCCAGGTCCAGCCGCTGTGGTCGGGCCTCGCTGATGCCGCCGCTTTTATACTCTCCGCGCTCGCTGCTCCACTCCCAGGTCCAGCCGCTGTGGTCGGGCCTTGCTGATGCCGTCGCTTTTATACTCGCCGCGCTCGCTGCTCCGCTCCCAGGTCCAGCCGCTGTGGTCGGGCCTCGCTGATGCCGCCGCTTTTATACTCGCCGCGCTCGCTGCTCCACTCCCAGGTCCAGCCGCTGTGGTCGGGCCTCGCTGATGCCGTCGCTTTTATACTCGCCGCGCTCGCTGCTCCACTCCCAGGTCCAGCCGCTGTGGTCGGGCCTCGCTGATGCCGCCGCTTTTATACTCGCCGCGCTCGCTGCTCCACTCCCAGGTCCAGCCACTGGTGGTCCTATCAGGTGGACATAAAAGATCCAACGGCATTATTTCAAAGAGGAGCAGGGGAGTTCTCCAAGTGTCCTGGCCAATATTTTTCCCTCAATATTTATCCCTCAATCAACATCAACATCTCTCTTCACCTTTAAGATGCTCCTCAAAACCTTTTTAAGCTGATTTGGTCTCCTGTCCTAATATCATCATCTTTGGCTCGGTGTCAATGTTTGTCTAATAATCGCTCCTGTGAAGCGCCTTGGAATGTTGTACAACGTTAAAGGCGCTATATAAATGTACGTTGTTATTGTTGTAGTTACAAATTCATATAAAAGATACCATAGAATGTATGAATTGAAACTGGATAAATCCTAAATCCGCAATAACTGACAGAAAAATCCACCATAATATCTGCCAATTGAGGTCTAACAATTACAGTTGGCATTTATAAGAGCTGACCTTCGACCTGGGGGTATGTGTGCAGTGCAGGTTGAGAAAGCGGTTAAAAAAGCATATGGGATCCTGGGCTTCATGAATAGAGGTATAGAGTACAAAAGCAAGGAAGTTCTGATGAACCTGTATAAAACACTGGTTCAGCCCCAACTGGAGTAGTGTGTCCAATTCTGGGCACCGCACTTTAGGAAGGATGTGAAGGCCTTGGAGCAGGTGCAGAAAAGATTTATGAGAATGAATCCAGGGATCAGGGACTTCAGGTACGTGGCTAAGACCGGAGAAGCTGGGGTTGTTCTCCTTGGAGCAGGGAAGATTGAGAGGAGATTTGATAGAGGTGTTCAAAATCATGAGGGGTCTGGACAGAGTTGATAGAGAGAAACTGTTCCCATTGACAGAAGGGTCGAGAACCAGAGGACACAGATTTAGGGTGATTGGCAGAAGAACCAAAGGTGATGTAAGAAAGAACTTTTTTACGCAGCAAGTGGTTAAGATACGGAATGCACTGCCTGAAAGGGTGGTGGAGGCAGACTCAATCTTATCTTTCAAAAATGTGTTGGATAATTACCTGAAGGAAAAAAAATTGTAGGGCTACGGTGAAAGGGCGGGGGAGTGGGACGAGTTAAGAGTTGGCACGGGCTCGACGGGCCGAATGGCCTTCTTCCATGCTGTAACCATTCTATGATTCTAGATAGAGTGGAGGAAAATATGGGTAAATGGGAAGAGAGTCGGAGCATTTCTTTGTATTTAAGGGTGTTTACAATGTGACTACAGCAGGTGGAGTTGTATTTGTTTTCAATTGACTATAAACAGCAAGTTCTGGAAGAGCTCACTATTCAAGATTGGAGGAAGGTTCAGAATAAAATCCTGAATTTAAGTGTTCAGTTTATTTTGGCAATGCTTAATTACTGTTACTGAGATAAAGATGCAAATTAGTTGAATATTGTCAGTTTTCTGTATTTTTGTTGGCCTTTGCCATAAGAACCACCCCCTGAGCACTCTGGTAGATAGTAGAATGATACAGCACAGAAGGAGGCCATTCGGTCCAACGAGCCTCTGCTGGCTCTTTGAAAGAGCTAGCCAATTAGTCCCATTCCCCACAGTAAAAAGCTGCTCCACGGTGAGGTGCTTACAACAACCTGCATTTATATAGCGCCTTTAATGTAGGAAAACGTCCCAAGGCGCTTCACAAACTGACCCCGTGCCAAAGAAGGAGATATTAGGAGATTAGTAGATGCAGAGATTTATTTACACTAATGTGAGGGAACAATTTTATTTAGTTGCAGCAGGTAAGGAAAAGACTAACGTCTCCTCTTAATTCACAGCCGCTTAATTCAGATTATCGGATCTGAAATTATCTGTCTTCCAATGGTTATATCTTTCCTTCCTTCTCACCAATAGCATTGGAGAACTATTGGTGCTTTCAGATTACACCTGTAACTAGGCAACACAACACACCTTCCATATGAAGAAAAATGATGCTCAACTCAAGCGCAGGAGATGCAGCACCTGCCCTTTCACCTCCACCCTTTCACCTCCGCCCTTCCCACTGTCCAGGGTCCCAAACACTCCTTCCAGGTGAAACAGCGATTTACTTGTACTTCTTGCAATCTAGTATACTGTATTCGCTGCTCACGGTGCAATCTCCTCTACATTGGGGAGACCAAATGCAGATTGGGTGGCTGCTTTGCGGAACACCGCCGTTCAGTCCATAAGGGGTCCCCGAGCTTCCGGTCGCCTGTCACTTTAATTCATCGCGTCACTCCCACTCTGACCTCACCGTCCTCTGTCTCCTACACTATTCCAATGAAGCTCAATGTAAGCTCGACAGCACCTCATCTTTCGATTGGGCACTTTACAGCCTTTTGGACTCGACATCAAGTTCAACAATTTCAGATCATAACCTCGGCCCCCATTTCTTCTGACATGAAGCTGTTGTTGATGATTCTGCTATTCCCATTTACACCTCCTCTAGACCACCTTTTGTTTCTTTACTTGTCACATTACCATCCCCTTTTGCCTTGCATCATCATCCCTTTTGTCATTTAATCTCTCCCGCCTTCCACCCTATCACAGACCTTCCTTTTTGTTCTTTCCTCCCCTCCCCCCCCCCCCCCCCCCTTTCCCTGCACCTGCTTAAAAACCTGTTACATCTCTAACTTTTAACCGTTCTGACAAAAGGTCATCGACCTGAAACGTTAACTCTGTTTCTCTCTCCACAGATGCTGCCTGACCTGCTGAGTACTTCCAGAATTTTCTGTTTCTATATCGCAACCCTTTAATGTTCTTTTTCTTCCCACTTAGACAGATTGAGGGCGTGTAATAAATCAGAATCTGCAAAAACCATCGATCATGTCTCCGCTTCCGAAGGAGTCAAACTTTCAGCTCAGATTCTGGAAGCTTCTCTCAAAGACATTACAACAAAAGCAAAATACCGCAGGTGCTGGAAATCTGAAATAAAAACAGAAAATGCTAGAAACACTCAGGTCAGGCAGCATCTGTGGAGAGAGAAACCGAGTTAACGTTTCAGGTCGATGACCCTTCGTCAGAACTGGAAAAAGTTACAGATGTCGAGTTTTCAAAGACATTACATTGTGTGATGGGATAACTAGGAGGTATTTAATGATCTTGGTTCGTTCCGCACCCCACAATTCACCAATAACAAAGTCTTGAAGGAGATTAGCCAGTATTGTGCAGAGAGAACTTTAAAAAGCAATTTGAAGAAAAAAGTTTATCTGTTTCAAATACTTGTCTTACACTTCAATGTAAAAATAAGTGCTTATATCGAATTATCTAGAACTTTACAACATAGAAACCTTTGCTTATTTTAAAATTAGTGGGTGAATGACCTAGTGTGACAGAGGTCTGAGGTTTGAACCTCACTCCATGCTGGGTTATGGTGTCACAGTCTCCTGGGATCCTCTCGTAACATGTTGAAATAGCCTTTCGAGTGTTAGACCGCGTATGTCTGGCAATTCAACCTTGGGTGCCACACCCATATTCAATCCTGGCCAATTCTCTCTCCGCCCTAGCCCAGGGGGCACAGATTAATTCCAGTAACCCATCCACCACCACAGCCACGATCAGCTGGCTCATCAGAAACTTGGCACCGAGCCAAGGAATGTTCCCGCTCTGGATGGAGAAGTCTTCAATTTAGTTCAGAAGAATATGATTTTTAAAATTCTAAAGGGTATAAATGAAACATTATAATCTTCCTTATTCTCTGACCCATTGCATTCCACAGATTCCAATTGCCAAGAGTTTTTGATCACCCTAGCCTATACTTGCCTTTATAAGCTTCAATCCTGCCCTTAACCAGATATTCTCTCCGCCTTTTATGAAAAGGAGTTAATTAGCACTGTTAATTGCTTCCGAAAGTCGATTCTGCTGCTCACTAGTATTTAGAAACCATTTTTAATCTCTAGTCTCATTTGACGCTTGGCAGTTTTATACTTGGGACCTTGTCGCACTATTATAAAAAAGAAAAGAAAGCATTTCTACAGCGCCTCTCAACCTCAGGACTTCCCAAAGCGCTTTACAGCCAATGAAGTATTTTTGAAGTGTAGTCACTGTTGTCATTTAGGAAATGCGGCAGCCAATTTGCACACAGCAAACTCCCCAAAAAAGCAATGTGATAATGACCAGATAATTTGTTTTAGTGATGTTCAGGGATAACTATTGAGTAGGACACAGGGGAGAATGCCCCTGCTCTTTACGATAGTGCCGTGGGATCTTTTACATCCATATGAGAGGGGAGATGGGGTCTCGGTTTAACATCTCATCTGAAAGACGGCACCTCTGACAGTGCAGCACTCCCTCAGCACTGCACTGGAGGGTCAGCCTGGAGTGGGGCTTGAACCCACAACCTTCTGACTCAGGTGAGCGTGCTACCCACTGAGCCACAGCTGACCCCGTATCATTAATTATAGCACAACATAGGAACAGAAGTAGGCCATTCAGCCCCTCGCACCTGTTCTGCCATTCTATGAAATCATGGCTGATCCTGTACCGACAAACCCAGTGCGTTTCTACACTTCCTGCCTTTACTGCTCAAACACCAGAACGCTGCATCAAAGTCCCAAAGGCACCCAAACTGTCCGGTTCTGATAGTAACAAATGATGTGCTCCAAAATATCACTTGACCTAATCATCATTAAAGTTAAGCAAGCTGCACATCTCTCAATCAAGACCTGGATTCGGTTTGCAGGAGGACACAACCCCACTCCTTGCCATTCCTGTAACATCAGTATTCCTCCACATAACTGTTCCAACCCCATTTCATGAATAAATACATAAAAATAACGACGCCATCTGTTAGATCCGTGTGTTAATGGAGACACGGAATGCAGGAGTTGATTTAACAAGTGTTTACTGAACAAAGTCTGGAGGTGAACTAAACTACACAAGACGCTACACAGGCTTATATACCCGAGTGGTCACTACTGGTACTACAGTATACAGGGGCTTCAAAAACATAGTTCCTCTTAAAGGTACATACACTACAATTCCTCCCCTTTTAGATAAATAGTACATAACATTTTAAGTAATCATTAAATAACATTTTTACAAGAACAATAATCTACACATTTGCTGAAGTTAATCAATTACAAATTCAGTCTCTCTGGAGGCTTCCTGACTCGGTCTGGATAACGCCTCGGTGGTGTAGTAGGTTCTTTTGGCAAGGTCGATTTGGCTTCAATGCCAGTGTCGGGTTCATCTGGTTCCAGTATCACCGGATCGGAGGTAGATACTATGGGTATCTCTGCTTCATCACTAGGCGTACAGAGTTGTGGTGTAGGTTGTCCTTTTTCGGATGACTCTATGATCTGGTCAGCATGGCGCCTTATTATGCTTTCTCCAATGTCCACGGTATACATCAGCGGTCCTAGTCGTGTGCAAATAGTTCCAGGCTGCCATTTCTCGGTACGGTAGTCCCGGGCCAAAACTGGTTGACCTATCTGGAAGGTTCTAGTTGGCCTTTCATTCATGCTTTGAAATTGCCGGTTCTCTACGTCCCTTCTGACGTTTGGCTTGACCAAATCCAGCCGGCATCTTAGTCTTCTATTGAAAAACATCATGGCGGGGGTTTGGTTTGTAACCACATGTGTTGCATTCCTGTACGCAAACAAGAAGTTATCTACCTTATGTTGTAGATTTATGTCTTCATTACCCATGGCCTTTATGGCCTTCTTGAAGGTCTGGACAAACCTTTCAGCCAATCCATTGGTGGCGGGATGGTATGGGGCGGACGTGTAGTGCTTAACCCCATTGTTTTTTAAGAACTTCCTGAATTCTTCGGATACAAATTGCGGTCCATTATCAGAACAGATCTGTTCAGGCAGCCCATTCCTGGCGAATATGGTCCTTAATACTGTGATGGTTTTTTCCGCGGTGGTGGAGGACATCTTTATTACCTCCGGCCACTTGGAGTGTGCATCCACCGCGATTAAGAACATTGAGTCCATAAATGGACCAGCAAAGTCGATATGTACCCTTTGCCATGGAGATGAGGGCCACTCCCATGGATGTAGAGGGGCTTGGGGTGCGGCGTTTTGGACCTTCTGGCATCCTAGACAGCTCTTGGTCATTTCTTCGATGTCTCCATCGATACCTGGCCACCACACAAACGCTCTGGCTAAGTTCTTCATTTTCACTCCACCCAGATGCCTCTCGTGAAGCTCCTTTAGCACTTTATCCTTGAGTTTGGGTGGAATCACCACTCTGGATCCACACATCAAGGTTCCTCGGCACACTGACAGCTGTTCTCTTCTTTGCGAGAATGCTGGCAACAGTGGTTCACCATGTGCTGGCCATCCCTTCACCGTTAAATCGTAGACTCGTGAGAGAGTCTGGTCATTTCTCGTTTCCTTTTCAATGGTAGAATTTGTCACCGGTAGACATTCCACTATGGTCGAGTGGAACATCTCCGCTGGGTCCACTGTAGGCGCCTCTTCTACCGTTGGCAACGGTAGGCGCGATAACCTGTCAGCATTCCCATGCTGTTTTGTTCCTTTGTATTCTGTCATATTGGTGTGCCCCTAGGAAAGGGGACCATCTCTGTAACCTTTGCGCTGTCATAATGGGAACACCCTTTTTAGGGTTGAATATGGAGATGAGGGGTTGATGGTCAGTCAACAAGGTAAATTTTTGTCCGTGTAGGTAATGGTTGAATTTCTTCACCCCCCACACCAGGCTGAGTGCCTCCCTGTCGATCTGGGCATAGTTACGCTCAGCTGAGTTCAATGAGCGTGACGCAAAAGCTATCGGCCGCTCCGAGCCATCGGGGAATCTATGCGATAATACCGCTCCTACGCCGTAAGGGGATGCATCGCACGCCAGTCTGATTGGCAGTGATGGGTTGTAATGAGCCAACACTTCCCTGGACGTGATCAAGCCTTTGCATTTATGGAAGGCACGTTTACAGTCTTCGCTCCATTTCCAAACTACTCCCGTTTGTAGCAGTGCGTTAAGAGGGTGCAGAACCGTTGACAAGTTCGGTAAAAATTTATGATAGCAATTTATTAATCCCAGGAACGACCTTAATTGTGAGACATTTTCAGGCGCTGGGGCCTTTACGACCGCTTCAATTTTTTCAGGTGACTTATGCAACCCTTCTACGTTAATGACATGGCCACAATATGATATTTTTCTGGAAAAATTCGCACTTGGGGCGATTTGCTCGTAGGCCCCGTTCTCTCAGCCTCGTGAGCACCTGCTCCAAGTTGGCAAGGTGCTCGTTGTTGTTTTCTCCTGTTACAAGGAGGTAGCATTGAGTCCCCGGAATCCCTTGCAGGACTTGCTCCATAGCTCTTTGCCAGATAGCCGGAGCTGATGCCACTCCGAAAACCAGTCGATTGTACTGGTACAGGCCTTTGTGTGTGTTTATCGTGAGATACTTTTTAGAGGCCTCCTCAACCTCCATCTGTAGATATGCCTGTGCTAAGTCAATTTTGGTGAAACGTTTCCCTCCGGATAGTGAGGCGAAAATATCTTATACTGTACCGTGTGAAGAACCGGGTTTACAGTCACCTTGAAGTCCCCACAGATGCGAATTTTTCTCTGTTTTTCAGATTTATCATTATTCAACGTTTTCTTCATGACCGGGATGATGGGTGTTGCCCACTCGCTCCAATCTACCTTGGATAACACGCCTGCTTTTTCCAAATTCTCCAGCTCTGCCTGGACGAATTGCGTATGGCACCGGCCTTGCCTTAAAAAACTTGGGAATTGCCGCATCTTCCACTTTTATTGAGGCGGTGGCGCCTTTCAGGGTTCCTAGTTCCTGTTGAAACACTTCTTTGGCGTTCGCCAAGATTTCTTTTAATCGTCCAGGTATGACGTCATCATCATTTTTTTTCTTACTGGTTCCCGTCAGTGCCTGAATGGAGTGCCAGTCTAAACGTATCTTTCTGATCCATTCACGTCCCAACAACGGTGGACCACCATCTTGCAGAACGTATAAATACAACTTCTGTATTTCCTTGCCGTTGTATACAACAGGCACCCTTATTTTCCCTCTGGGGTATACTTTCTGCCCCGTATATGTCTTCAAGAAAATGGATGTGTCTTTCAAAGGTATATGCGGAAATAGCCGCTCATAATCCCGTCGACTCACGACGGTCAGAGCTGATCCTGTATCTAGCTCCATTTTGACTGGGGACCCCGCTATCCTGAGGGTAACCCAAATGGTCTGGTAATCTTCTTTGGCAATTACATTATGTAATTTGAGACCGCTTAGTCTCTTGTTTCCGGAGTCGCTATCGCTCTTCTGGTCTTCAGAGCTACTGTCCTCCATCATTTGTACCTTTCTGTATTTTTCCTTATTGACCTTTTTACTGTCAGCTGATTTCTTTCCAGATCTGCATACACGTGCAATGTGTCCCATCTTTCCGCATTGCCTGCATGCATTGTCCTTGAACCAGCAGTCCTTCTGGTCATGGGTGGATCTGCCGCAGCAATAACATCTCTCTCAACCCCGTGTCATTTCATGGGTGCCGAAGTCCTGTGGCTTTTGCTGTATCTCTGCAGCTCCTCTTGCTGCTGCTTCGTATGATACAGCCACACTGAAAGCCTTGTCCAGTGTCAAATCTTTCTCACAAAGTAGTCTTTTCTGTGTTCCTTCACTTAGGAGACCGCAGACGAATTTGTCTCGTAGAGAATCTGCCAGGCCTGCCCCGAATTGGCAGTGCTTTGACAGCTTTCGTAATTCGGTGAGGTAATCAGCGTTACTTTCATTCTTGTGCTGATTCCTCCTGAAGAATTTGAATCATTCCGCTATCAGCAGCGGTGTTGGGTTTAAGTGCTCCTGTAAGGTATCAACAATCTCCTTAAAATTCTTGTCCATTGGTTTGGCTGGAGTGATCAAGTTTCGTAACAGCCCGTATGTCCTTGCGCCCATCAGATTTAGAAGTACCGATGCCTTTTTATCATCCGCTACTTCATTCGCCTTGCAATATACCTCCACTCTTTCCACATATGTGGTCCAATCTTCTATATCACTATCGAAAGCAGTAATATTGCCAGTCTTCGGCATCTTGAAAATCTAAAATGGCGCTTCCCGCACTTTTCCTCCGTCCCCCGATGGATCAAAATGGCGCCTCCCGCGCTTTTCTTTCTTCCATGCCGAGTTAAGATGGCGCCTCCCGCGCTTTCCCGCCGCTGCCGCTGCTGCCAACGCTGTTCTCCGCAGTTCCCGTTGCGACCTGCAGCTTTTCGCGGTATTTCTATTTTTTTTATTTTTTATTTTTTTAATATATATCTCTTAAATAGTTTCTCCGTTACTTGGAGAACCATTCCCGTCATGGAGCGGACCCTCTGGGACTTTCCCCTCCCTCTGCTCAGTCCGAACGCTGACCTGCTTTGCAGCACCGGCCGCCCCCTGAGTGCTCCACCCTCTGTCTCTCTTTGCTTCTGCTTCCCGACTCGCTGCCTGGCCCCGTTGCAGAGCCACCCGATCGAGCTCTAGCTCGCCGCAGCCCAGGAAGGATCAGTGCACTACCTGCCACCAGCCCATTTAGCTGGTGAAACCACAGTTTTTTGTTTTTTTTCTGGCTTCGACCTTCGTCTGAGGAATCGATCCCCTTGAGGTGCTGCCGAATTGCAGGTAAGTTCGTTTCTAACTCGTCGCCACTGTTAGATCCGTGTGTTAATGGAGACATGGAATGCAGGAGTTGATTTAACAAGTGTTTACTGAACAAAGTCTGGAGGTGAACTAAACTACACAAGACGCTACACAGGCTTATATACCCGAGTGGTCACTACTGGTACTACAGTATACAGGGGCTTCAAAACCTAGTTCCTCTTAAAGGTACATACACTACACCATCAATACAAGATAGCCACCAAGAAATCAAATGGGGAATTCAGAAGAAACTTCTTTACCCAGAGAGTGGTGAGAATGTGGAACTCGCTACCACAGGGAGTGGTTGAAGTGAATAGTATCGATGAATTTAAGGGGCGGTTAGAAAAGCATATGATGGAGAAGGGAATAGAGGGTTATGCTGATAGGGTTAGATGAGGAAATAGGGGAGGAGGCTCGAGTGGAGCATAAACTCCAGCATGAACTGTGATGGGCCAAATGGCCTGTTTCTGTGCCATATATCCTATGTATGTAATAAATCTGTGCTCACAACACCCTGAGTAGGAATAAGAGTGCAGGTTTCCACTTGTAAAGTATCAGCTGTGGCTCAGTGGGTAGCACTCTCACCTCTGAGTCAGAAGGTTGTGGGTTCAAATCCCACTGTAGGGACTTGAGCACCTAAAGCTAGGCTGACGCGCAGTGCTGAGGGAGTGCTGCACTGTTGGAGGTGCCGTCTTTCAGATGAGACATTAAACAGAGCTCTCTCAGGTGGACGTAAAAGATCCCAAGGCACTGTTTCGAAGAAGAGCAGGGGAGTTATCCCTGGTGTCCTGGGCCAATATTTATCCCTCAATCAACATCACAAAAACAGATTATCTGGTCGTCATTGTAGTGTATGTACCTTTAAGAGAAAACTACTTTTACAGCTCCTGTATATTGTAGTACCGGCTGTGACCACACCTGTATATAAGCCTTGAGCATGCCCCTGTACCCCCAGCCTTGAGACTACCCTACTCCAGTGAACACCTGTTGATTGTTAAGTTACAGCATCCGTGTAGTTATTTGAAAACATCATACTCTCAGAATCACGGATCTAATAGTGGCGACGAGTGTCGATTCGAATCTACCTGCAACTCTGCATTTCCCTTCAAGGATTCGTTCCGGGAGGGCGGTGGAAGAAAGTCGAGGCCAGGAGCACGGGCGTCGACCACGAGCAACCGCCCAGTCGTCCGGCAGAGAGTGAACATCGCAGGGGAGGCTGTTGAGAGCCGGGCTTGGTTCCCCAGCCACGACGATCCAGCAACAGACTGACAACAGGTACAGCGCAGACCCTTCCCGGACAGTGGCGGCTGGAGCCGACCGACGGCAGAGAAAAAGCAGAGCAGCGTCGACGGGGTAAGAGAGAGGTTGAAGCGCACAGGGCGCAGCCGGGGGTTGAAAACCGAGCGGCGTCGAGGAAAAACAAAACCGAGAGAGAGAGGGTAAAGCGTCAGCCGGGTTCAGGACCAAGCGGCGGAAACGGGAAAGGCGCACAGAAAAAAAAAAAGGCGCAGAGCACAGCCAGGGCTCAAGGGCTGAACAGTGTCCGCGGGGAGAAGAAGGGAGAGCGCAGGAGACGCCATTGAGCCGCGGAGAAGAAGGAAGAGCGCAGGAGATGCCATTGAGCCGCGGAGAAGAAGGACGAGCGCGGGAGACGCCATTTTTAGAAGCCGCAGCGGAGAAGGGCGAGCGCGGAAAGAAAGGAAAGCGCGGGAGACGCCATTTTGTGCCAGCGGAGAAGAAGGGAGAGTGCGGGAGAAGCCATTTTTGACAGTTAAATCACACGCAGGGATGCTGAAGAGTGGCAGTATCTCTACGTTCGACAATGAAGTCGAAGATTGGGCGACATATGTGGAACGTATTGAGGTGTACTGCAGGGCAAATGAAGTGCCAGATGCTAGGAAAGCACTGGTTTTGTTAAATTCCATGGGTGCAAAAACTTATGGCTTACTGCGAAATCTAATAACCCCAGAGAAGCCTGTGGATAAGAATTTCAAAAGCATAGTAGAAATCCTACAGGACCACTTAAACCCCACACTGCTGCTGATAGCAGAAAGATTTAAGTTTCACAAAAGGAACCAGCATAAAGACGAAAGTAATGCTGAGTACTTAACTGAACTGCGCAAGCTATCGAAACACTGCCAGTTTGGAGTGGGACTAGCAGATATGTTAAGGGACAAGTTTGTGTGTGGGCTTCAAAGTGAAAGAAGCAGTTTCTGGGTTCCATCAGAAAAGGATCTTACGCTGGACAAGGCTTTCAGCATGGCAGTATCTCACGAAGCAGCCGCAAGGGGCGCTGCAGAGCTACAACGGAGACCACAAGAATATGGCACCAATGAAATGTCATATGGAACAGGGAAGTGTTATCGCTGCGGCAGAACAACATACGACCAGAAGGATTGTTGGTTCAAGGACCAAGTGTGGAAAAGCAGGGCACAGCAAGAGTCTGCAGGTCAGGGAAGAAAACCAACAGCAAGAAATCTCCACAGGAGAAGTACAAAAAGGTACATAAGGTGATGGACAGTAGTTCAGACGAACAGAAGAGTGATACAGACTCCGGAAGCAAGGAGCTGGGTTGTCTGAAACTACATAAGGTAACCAAAATGGAGGATCACCAGACTATCTGGGTCACACTCAAGATAGACGGAGTCCAAGTGAAAATGGAATTGGACACAGGATCAGCCCTAACAGTCATAAACCAAAGGGACTACAAGCGGCTATTTTCACACATACCCTTGAAAGCTACAGAGATTGTCTTGAAGACGTACACGGGGCAAAAAGTCTACCCCAAAGGAAAAATAAGGGTGAAAGTGATATACAAAGGCCAGGAAATACCTAAAATGGACCTATATGTATTGCCAGATGGAGGACCACCACTACTAGGACGTGAATGGATCCGGAAGATACAATTAGATTGGCATTCCATACAGGCACTGAAGGTTGAGGCCAAAAAGGATGACGACACCACACCTGGACGACTGTCAAAAATGCTAAATGACGCAAAAGAAGTGTTCCAGGAGGGACTCTGAACACTAAAAGGCATAACAGCAATGATTAAAATAGAGGAAAATGCAAGCCCAAAGTTTCTTAAGGCCAGACCAGTGCCTTATGCGATCAGACCAGCCGTCGAAGCAGAGCTGGAAGGGTTGGAACGTTCAGGAGTACTGTCCAAAGTAGACTGGAGCGAGTGGGCTACACCCATCGTTCTTGTAATGAAGAGGTCGTTGAGTAATACGCCTGGGGAACCAAAGAAGGTCTGCATCTGTGGGGATTTTAAGGTGACAGTGAACCCAGTCCTTCACACGGTACAATATCCGCTTCCATGAATTGAGGATATTTTCGCCTCGCTGTCTGGAGGTAAACGCTTCACCAAAATTGATCTAGCCCAGGCGTACTTGCAAATGCAGGTAGAAGAAACCTCGAAACAATACCTCACGATCAACACTCATAAAGGTCTCTACCAATACAACCGGCTGGTGTTCGGGGTAGCATCGGCTCCGGCTATTTGGCAAAGGGCGATGGATCAAGTCCTGCAAGGGATTCCAGGGACCCAGTGTTATTTGGACGCCATCCTGGTCACGGGTGAAAATGACAGTGATCACCTCGCCAACCTGGAGAAGGTGCTCACTAGATTAAAGGAATATGGGCTACGAGCTAATCGCCACAAGTGCGAGTTTTTCCAGAAGCAGATCTCTTATTGTGGCCACGTTATCGATGAAGAGGGGTTACATAAGTCCCCTGAAAAGATTGAGGCAGTAGTCAAGGCTCCAGCATCGGAAAATGTGTCACAACTGAGGTCGTTCCTCGGGCTGGTAAACTACTACCATAAGTTCTTACCAAATTTGTCCACGGTATTACACCCACTGAACACCCTACTGCAAACAGGGGTACCATGGAAGTGGAATGACGAACGTAAACGAGCTTTCCAGAAGTGCAAAGAATTGATCACATCAAAAGAGGTGTTGGCCCATTTCAACCCAGCACTACCAATTCGTTTGGCATGTGATGCATCACCCTATGGTATTGGAGCGGTGCTGTCGCACAAATTCCCAGACGGGTTGGAGAGGCCAGTAGCCTTTGCGTCTCGGTCACTAACCTCAGCCGAGCGCAACTACGCCCAGATTGACAGGGAGGCCCTCAGCCTAGTATGGGGAGTAAAAAAATTCAACCACTATCTGCATGGGCAGAAATTCACCTTGCTGACTGACCACCAACCACTTGTCTCCATTTTTAATCCAAAGAAGGGCGTTCCGGTGATGACTGCACAACGGTTACAAAGATGGTCCCTTTTTCTAGGGGCGAACCAATATGAAATAGAATATAAAGGCACGAAACAGCATGGAAACGCTGATGGGCTATCACGCCTGCCACTGCCTACTGTGGAGGAAGCACCAGCAGTGGACCCTATCGAGATATTTTATTCGTCAATAATTGAACGATTGCCAGTAACTAACGCGGATATAGAGAAGGAGACCCGCAATGATCCGACACCGTCTCGGGTATATGATTTGACGGTGAGGGGATGGCCAACACATGGCGACTCACTTGCCAGCATTCTCATCCAGAAGAGAACAGTTGTCAGTATGCCAGGGGACAGTGATGTGTGGATCCCGAGTGGTGATTCCACCCAAGTTAAGGGAGAGAGTGCTAAATGAGCTTCATGAAGGTCATCTGGGAGGGGTGAAAATGAAAAGCCTGCTAGGGCTTATGTGTGGTGGCCGGGGATCGATCAACAAATCGACGACCTAACTAAGAGCTGCTCAGGATGCCAGAAGGTCCAAAATGCACCACCACATGCCTCTCTACACCCATGGGAGTGGCCCTGCTCTCCATGGCAACGGGTGCATATTGATTTTGCTGGTCCATTCATGGACTCAATGTTCTTAATAGCAGTGGATGCTCACTCGAAATGGCCTGAGGTGATAAAAATGTCCTCAACCACTACAGAGAAAATGATTGCAGTCCTACGGACCATATTTGCCAGGAACGGCTTGCCAGAGAAGATTTGCTCTGATAATGGACCACAGTTTGTGTCCGAAGAGTTTCGGAAATTTATGAGAAGGAATGGGGTACGGCATTACACATCCGCCCCATATCATCCAGCCACAAATGGATTGGCTGAGAGGTTCGTACAAACCTTTAAAAAGGTGATAAAGGCCATGTGCGATGATGAAATTCCACTACAGCATAAGGTGGACAATTTCCTATTAGCCTACAGAAATGCGACACATGCAGTTACCAACCAGACCCCGGCCATGATGTTCTTTAAGCGAAGGTTGAGATCTCGTCTGGATTTGCTCAGACCCAATGTGCGAAGAAATGTTAAGGATAAACAATTCCAGCACATCAATGAGAAGCCGACAAGGAGCTTCAATGTAGGACAACCAGTCTTGGCCCGTGACTACTGAACAGAGAAATGGCAACCCGGAACGATATGCACAAGGCAGGGGCCATTAATGTACACAGTGGCTGTCGGGGAGAACATTGTGAGACGCCATGTCGATCAGATCTTAGCGTCACAGGAACGAGTCAACCCCATGTCTCGAGTACCTGGGGATGAATCCGACATACCGGTAGCATCTACCTCCGAACCAGTAGCAGTGGAAACTGATGAACTAACCGACGAAAAGGGGCCAGAATCGCCTCCGCACCAAGAACAAGAATCTCAGGAAAGGCGCTATCCAGAAAGGATCAGGAAGCCACCCCAAAGACTTAATCTATAAATGGACTATTTTTGTTTAATGTGCATGTTAAAGTGTTAATTGTTATTTGAATATTATGGGTACTGCTAATCTAAAAGGGGAGGAATTGTAGTGTATGTACCTTTAAGAGAGAACTACTTTTACAGCTCCTGTATACTGTAGTACCGGCTGTGACCACACCTGTATATAAGCCTTGAGCATGCCTCTGTACCCCCAGTCTTGAGACTACCCTACTCCAGTAAACACCTGTTGATTGTTAAGTTGCAGTATCCGTGTAGTTATTTGAAAACATCATACTCTCAGAATCACGGATCTAACAATCATCACATTGCTGCTGCATTTCCCACATTACAACAGTGACTCCACTTCAAAACAGTACTTCATTGGCTGTAAAGTGCTTTGGGACGTCCGGTGGTCGTGAAAGGCGCTATATAAATGCAAGTCAGTCTTCTTAAAGCTCACACAGGATTTCACAACCTTGTAGTTATCTGTTGAGTTTTCAAAGCGTCCTAAACATCACGCATCCCTGCACCCATGGAGTCTACACTGGGAGCAATACAACTGCTAGAACTTTATAAATCACTGGAGTATTGTGGACAATTCTGGGCACCACACTTCAGGGCAGAGCAGATGAGGCAAATTTCTTTCACACAGTTGTCGGGATCTGGAACACTCGACCTGAAAAGGTGATGGAAGCTGATTCCATAAATAATTTAGAAGGGAGTTGGACGGGTACTGGAGGATGAGCAACTTACAGGGTTACGGACAAAAAGCGGGGATGTGGGACTGAGCACAACTGCTCTTTCAAAGAGCCAGCACAGGCATGATGGGCCGACTGGCCTCCTTCTGTGCTGTAAGTTTCACTGATTCTATGAAAGCAAGAAAGGTCTTAACACCCTGCAAACACTGAGCCAGGTGTAGTCACCGAGTGACGAGACTCATTATCCCATGAACTTCTGGACGGACAACCTGGTCACTTCCGTATCGCAGTCAATACGGAAGGAAACTAGCTATCTGGTATTTAATATATAACCTCACGGCTAAGTGCAAAGTGTTGGTCTAGTACAAACAATAAAAATCACTTTGAAAAGGACTGTGCTCAATGTTGATCTGCCTAGCATAATGTTTTTTAGTTCTTCCTACTGATGTCGGTATCTCGAGTGTTCCTAATGTACTTTCTGATTGGTTATTTACCGGCCACGTTCTTGTGGTGAGACCTTCCATCCTCGGAGAGAGGAGAATTGGCAGAATCCAACACTCCCACTTCAATCACACCTCCACACTAGATATGTGAAGAGAAAAAGATTGGTAAAGTCAAGCTTAGGTCCCTTGCCGTCAGAATCAGGGGAATTTATAATGGGGAACAAAGACATGGCAGACCAATTAAATACATACTTTGGTTCTGTCTTCACAAAGGAGGACCCAAATAACCTCCCAGAGACGTCTGGGAACATAGGGTCTAATGAAAGGGAGGAACTGAATGAAATCAGTATTTGTAGGGAAATGGTGTTGGGGAAATTGACGGGATTGAAGGCCGATAAATCCCCAGGGCCTGATAATCCACATCCTAGGGTACTTAAGGAAGTGGCCCTAGAAATAGTAGGTGCATTGCTGGTCATCTTCCAAAATTCTATAGACTCTGGAACAGTTCCCATGGATTGGAGGGTAGCTAATGTAACCCCACTATTCAAAAAAGGTGGTAGAGAGAAAACGGGGAATTATAGACCGGTAAGCCTGACATCGGTAGTGGGGAAAATGCTAGAGTCCATTATAAAAGATGTAATAGCAGAGCACTTAGAAAACAGTGACAGGATCGGACAAAGTCAACATGGATTTACAAAAGGTAAATCGTGCTGGACTAATCTACTGGAATTTTTTGAGGATGTAACTGGTAGAATAGATAAGGGAGAACCAGTGGATGTGGTGTATTTGGACTTTCAGAAGGCTTTCGATAAGGTCCTGCATAAGAGACTAGCGTGCAAAGTTAAAGCACATGGGATTGGGGGTAAGGTACTGACTTGGATGGAAAACTGGTTGGCAGACAGGAAGCAAATAAATGGGTCTTTTTTACAAGTGGAAGGCAGTGACTAGTGGGGTACCGCAAGGATCGGTGCTAGGACCCCAGTTATTCACAATATATATTAATGATCTAGATGAGGGAACTAGATGTAATATCTCCAAGTTTGCAGACGACACAAAGCTGGGTGGGCGTGTGTGCTGTGAGGAGGATGCCGAGAAACTCCAGTATGATTTGGACAGGTTGGGCAATTGGGCAGATGCAGTATAATGTGGATAAATGTGAGGTTATCCACTTTGGTGACAAAAACAGGAAGGCAGATTATTATATGAATGGCAATAGATTGGGAAAAGGGGAAGTGCAACGAGACCTGGGTGTCCTTGTGCACCAGTTGCTGAAGGTAAGCATGCAGGTGCAGCAGGCGGTTAAGAAGGCAAATGGTATGTTGGCCTTCATAGTGAGAGGGTTCGAGTACAGGAACAAGGATGTCTTGCAGTTGTACAGGGCCTTGGTGAGACCACATCTTGAGTATTGTGTGCAGTTTTGGTCGCCTTATCTGAGGAAGGATGTTCTTGCCATGGAGGGAGTGCAGCGAAGATTCACCAGACTGATGGCAGGAATGACGTATGAAGAGAGATTGGGTCAATTAGGCTTATATTCGCTAGAGTTTAGAAGAATGAGAGGGGATCTCATTGAAACTTTTAAAATTCTAACTGGACTAGACAGACTAGATGCAGGAAGGATGTTCCCGATGGTCGGGGAGTCCAAAACTAGGGGTCATAGTCTAAGGATAAGGGGTAAGCCATTTAGGACTAAGATGAGGAGGAACTTCTTCACCCAGAGAGTGGTGAACCTGTGGAATTCTCTACCACAGAAGACAGTTGAGGCCAATTCATTAAATATATTCAAGAAGGAGTTAGATATATTTCTTAAGGCTAAGGGGATCAAGGGATATGGGGAGAAGGCAGGGACAGGGTACGGAGTTTGGATGATCAGCCATGATCTCATTGAATGGTGGAGCAGGCTCGAGGGGCCGAATGGCCTACTCCTGCTCTATCTTCTATGTTTCTATGTCAGTGACACCGTTACACAGACAAATATTCCCAGCTCACTGAATGCCACAGTGGTATGCAAATTACTGATTAAAAATAGATATTGTACTGTGTGCACTTCATGCATAGTTTAGGTTAATACTTTGCAGCTGGCTTTGCTGAAAAACCATATTGTCCATTTTCATTCATTATAAATCTTTCACAATCAGTAAATACACAGTACCTCTATTTTGAAATTTGAGTTTCTTTTAATAAGCCATAATATAGGTGCATTCAGTGAACTATCTTGTAGAGTTACAAAAACAAAAAACATGAAATAAAAGTACTGGAAATTATGTTTCCATTTATATCAGAAATTGGAAGACATGGCAACATTTCATTCAAGTGAGATGCTTCTCAAACTATCAGGCAGTATTACAATTCTACTTTCAGAGGAACAAGAGGAGGCCATTCAGCCCCTCGAGCCTGTTTCGCCATTCAATTAGATCATGGCTGATCTGTATCTTAACTCCATCTACCCGCCTTGGTTCTGTAGTCTTTAATAGCCTTACCCAACAAAATTCTATCAATCTCAGTTTTCAAATTTTCAATTGTCCCCCAGCATCCACAGCATTTTGGGGAGAGCATTCCAGATTTCCACCAGCCTTTGTGTGAAGAAGTGCTTCCTGACATCACCCCTGAACAGCCTAGCTCTAATTTTAAGGTGAGGCCCCCTTGTTCTGGACTCCCCCACCAGAGGAAATAGTTTCTCTCGATCTACCTTATCAAATCCTTTAATCATCTTAAACACCACAATTAGATCACCCCTAAATCTTCTTTACTCAAGGGAAAATACAAGCCTAGCCTGTGTAACCTGTCCTCATCATTTAACCCTACAGCCCTGCTACGATTCTGCTGAATCTGTGCTGTTAACCCTTTTAACTTTGTAGCTTTCTTAGAAATTTCACCTAATCTTCAATTTAGTAGCTTGTAAAAAAACAACACAGGGCTAGTTATCTCTGGAATAGCTAGTTTGAAAGTGAGCATCTACAGTATCAGTAAGGCTACATCTTTGTTATTTTCATAAAACAAGAAGTGTCGGTAATTGATCTCCCTGTGAAAACTCAGTTCTGTTTGGTCATGTATTTTCTGTAAAATAAACCAAAGTTTGCAACCATGCTTAGTCTGAATAGGAATGCATGTCAGCCTACGAACTGCAATGAGTAGAGAATGCTCATGGTGCAATATTTCAGTACCAATTACGTCAATTCAGAAAGTTAACATACTGGTACAGCAAGCAATTAGGAAAGCAAATGTAATGTTAGCCTTTATTGCAAGGGGTTGGAGTATAAGAGTAGGGAAGTCTTGCTGCAATTATCTAGGGCTTTGGTGAGACCACACCTGGCGTACTGTGTACAGTTGGGGGGGAAATTCGGTTGGTTAGCGCCCTAAGAGGGCACTAACTGGGCGCAAAGCAACTAGCGTCTGGGCGCGGCTATGTTTGCGCCGCTCACGAAATTGACCAGACATTTTGCGGTGGCGTTCAACACTACCGCCACGATCTCCGCCCGCAGATCGTGGCGTCAGTCGAGCGTGCAACGCCATGGACTGGATATTGAGTCACACCCCCTGCCTTTCCGCCTGCCGCTAGCAACGACAAGTAGAGGGGAAAGTTTTGTCGTCGGGAAGGGGCTGGGGGAGCGCTATTTAAAGGCGGCCGCTTCCTGCCTTTTTTTGTCAGCAAAATTTTTGGTTTTAACGCTGTCCTAAGGAGTTTTGGCTCTCAGCACCACTTTTGAGGTTCCTAAGCGCCGAGCTCCTTCCCTGGGCCGATCCATTAGTGCTTCCAACACAATTGCTTTTGAGGTCTCTCCAGGCCGAGATTCAAGGCTGCAATGAGCAGGGAATGGCTGGCCAGCAAGATGGCCCCTCCCCTTTAAGAACTGGACGGCGCCAGTCTGGCTTCCATGGTAACTGACATCGCCTGAGCTTCGGTAGCGCTCTGAGGTAGCGCCTCGCTCCCTGATGTTAGCACCTTAAGAGAGGTGTGTAATGCCTGAATTAGCGCTCAAATCACCTCCAGGGGCGATAGAGGCCAAGTTTGCAGTTGGAGGCGATAATTAGCACCAGGTGCTAAATTTTGCACCCGGCCGATAATAGTGCCCCAAACGGGGCAATACCGAATTTCTCCTCCATGGTCTCCTTACGTAAGAAAGGATATACTTGCCTTCGAGGCGGTGAAACGAAGGTTCACTAGATTGATTCCTAGGATGAGAGGGCTGTCCTATGGGGAGAAATTGAGTAGATTGGGCCTATATCCTCTGGGGTTTAGAAGAATGAGAGGTATCTCATTGCAATGTATAAAATTCTTAAAGGGCTCGACAAGGTAGATGCTGAGAGGCTGTTTCCCCTGGCTGGAGAGTCCAAAACTGGGGGCTATAGTCTCAGGATAAGGGGTCGGCCATTTATGACTGAGATGAGGAGAAATTTCTTCACCGAGGGTCATGAATCTTTGGAATTCTCTACCCCAGAGGGCTGTGGATGCTCAGTCATTGAGTATATTCAAGGCTGAGATCAATGCCTGCTTTTGACTTTTACTGCAGGAGCATGGGATTCATGCAGCTTGGGTACCTCGCCTGTGAAGGGGATAGGCAGAAGCTTAGTGGCCATTGGCGAGTCCATTTAATGAGAGCGGGGCGAAGCACACAAATACTGCAACATTACACCTCATTACTTGCTCCAAGGAAAGGCTCTTGTCCACAGATTTGGGTGTCAGCAGTTTGCAGGTCATCTCTGAAACCTCGGAAGCCACTCTCACCACATTGCTACTCACTATCACAACATTGAGGGATTGGCCCTCTGATCTCCACTTTACCTGCCATCTACTACATCAGCATGGGCGCCGCTTATACTGTCTCACCCTGGTTCTCAGAATCGGACCAAGATGAGCCCCACAACCAACATCACCAGCAGCAGCAACTGTAACAGTAGCCTTCTCCTCAACGACCTGATGGTCCACAGGAGAGAGGGAGGCACCACAGGGCCGGGCCGCACCACGCCGGAGGCGATACCCCCAACCCAGGATATACAGGCAGTGGATGAGCTTCCTGGACATGACTGAGCAGCAGTGCTTCAGGAGGCTCAGGCTTTCATGCCAGGTCATCGCAGACATTTGTGGCTTGCTGGAACAAGACTGCAGCCCAGAAGTCCTGGTGGACACGCCTTACCAGTGGCTGTCAAAGTCACCACCACCCTCAACTTCTTTGCCTCAGGCTCCTTCCAGGGATCTCGCAGTCGGCCACCCACCGATGCATCACCCAGGTGACCGATACCATGTTTCACAAGTCAGCCAATTATATAAACTTTGCCATTGATGAAGCCAGTGTTACTGAGCGGGCGCTCGGCTTTGTGGCTCTGGCTGACTTCCCACAGGTGCAGGGCATCATCGACTGCACATGTGACCATGAAGGCACCCTGTCAACACCCAGGAATGTTTGTGAACCGCAAGGGGTGAGTGTCAAGGGTGGTTAGTCAGAGGGGGATAGGTATGTACATAGAGAGAGGAACGGGTGGACGTACAAGGTATGCTGATGTGAGGAATGATGTGCAGGAGTAGGCTTGGGAAGGCAGGTGATGGGGATGTGGTGACAGGCACCTCAGGATGAAGGTGAGTGTGGCGTTGGACTCCCCTTTCCTGACTTCATGAGATCATTGAATCGTTTCCTGCACGGATCCAGGTCCTCCTGAGCACATCCCTGCTGCTGATCTCCTCAGCTATATTCAGCCAGGTTCTTTTTGTCTCTTTGGGAGGTCTCCTGCGCCTATCAGCAGGGAAGAAGACCTCCCTGCATGCTCTGACCAGAGCCATCATTGCTGGTTTAGAACAGTACTCAGCCCTTCGTATTTCAGCTTCCACACTCCTCCAGAAACCTTCAAATGAGTTGTATCAGCGCTGGAAATGAGTCATCGATGACGTCATCGGACCCGCTCCATTTAATTGGGCCGGGAAACGCACGTGACTGCTTTAAGTCGGGCCATTAAGTTAAAGTCGCCCTGAAGAGCACACTGAGCAAAACATCGCGTTCCTTGCCCGCTACGTGGCCCACACGCACCCGACCCGACTCCACGGTTAAAAACTCCGGCCCATGTTCTTACAGCATTAGAAGATAAGAGGAGCATAAAAGCTATGGTGTAGTACAACTAATTAGGGGGGTTAATTCAAAACCATTCTGCGGAAACGATATTTCAATGAACGAGTGGTTAATCTATGGAACAAGTTCCCTCGGGAGACGGTGGAAGCAGTTAGTGTTGATTCAGTCAGATAGATCATTTCTTTCAAAATGATAACAGTGCAGGTACCGATCAGGAAAGATTGAACAGGCAGTGGCTCTTTTCTGTAGAAAAGAGAAGACTGAGGGGTAACCTAATAAATTATGAAAGGGTTCGATAGGGTAGATGTAGAGAAAATGTTTCCACTTGCAGGCATGACCAGAACTTGGGGCCATTAGATGGTCACTAATAAATCCAATAGGGGATTCAGGAGAAACCTCTTTACTCAAGGAGTGATTAGAATGTGGAATAGATACATTTAAGGGGAAGCTAAATAAAAACACGAGGGAAAAAGGAATAGAAGGATATGTTGATGGGGTTAGATGAAGAAGGGTGGGAGGAGGCTTGTGTGGATCATAAACACCAGCATGGACCTGTTTGGCCAAACTGCCTGTTTCTGTGCTGTAAATACTATGGCCCAGAACTTCGGGTCTCCACGGGTGAGTACGCACGGGGTACTCATCCGAAGGCCCGGTGGAAGTGCCGGTTTCCTGCATGCATTGCGCATGCGCGGGAAACCGGCACTTCCGTTCCTCTGAACGAAGAGGTTCAGAGGTCGAACGCGTGCGCGGGGGAGGCTGCGCATGCACATCGAACTTAGGTTTTTTTTTACAGGCTTCTCCGGGAACGTAAGCCTGCAGAATTTAGAAATGTAAAAAGCAGGCGTAAGGCCTGCTTTTTACAAGGTAAGTGGTGAATTAATTAAAATTAAAACATTTTTTCCACAGGTTTATTATTTTTAAATACTTTAAAGCAAGGTAAGTTTATTTTTAGCCCCGTTAGAATATAAACTTATTTTTTCCAAAAATTTAAATTATTGTTTAAAATAGTTATTTCATGTAATTTATAGTTTATTTAAAAAATGTGATGTTTTTAAAAAATTTATTTGAAGATTCAGTGTTGTTTTGGGGCCGTAGTATTTATAAGTCTTGACAGCTCTTCCTGTCAGACTTATGAGTGGAGCATTCCCTGCTCCGATTGGCTGCCCGTAGCCCACATGATCCCAGGGGACACATCGAACTAACTGTGCCCCTGGGATACGCAAGCACTGCACGCTGGCAGCTGGAGCAGGCCCCGGATCAGAATTCCACGGGGCCCTACAGCTCAACGGCCGGCGCGCAAGGTAAGTGCAGATCGGGGGCTTACACCCGCGGGAAGCCCCCGACCTGAATTTCTGGGCCAGTGTAATACTTTGTAATTCTTCAGTCCAAGCCTTTCTCTATTGGAGGTCTTCTTACAATGTTGGCTTGAGATATAACTTCATAAAAGTAGCAATTATATGTAGCTCAGCCTTTAGTGGTGCGGCTAGACACATGTTCACTGTGTGAACATGTTTTGCATCAGCTAATGATTCACATTCCTTTAGGAAGAATTAGGTTGGGTACAGTCATGTAGAGGCTGTGGTATTAGACTGCCAACCGAGAGGTCATAAGTTCAAATCTCACCATGGCAAGTTGTGACATTGAATTCAATAAAACTTCTGGCACCAGAAAATTGACCATGGAAGTTGCTAGTTTGCTGTTTAAAACCCAACTCTTGTCCTACCAGCCCCTACTGCTCTGTGACTCCAGTGATTGACGCTTAATGGCCTCGGAGAATGTAGCAATTGGCAGTCAATGTTGCCCACAAATGAAAATCTTAAAAGTTAGCGACAGCAGTAACTTAAGAATTAATATGTATCGCTCTAAGTCCAACTTGGTATAAGAGCCATTTTATTCTTTCCTCCATCTATTGGCTGAACAGGTTGTGATAATTAGCCACGTGATTTTGGGCAGCCTTTGCCCAGTTCGTGGCTGGTGCAAATCCACAACAGAAAAGTGGCCATAACTTGCTGCTAACGGGCACCAAATTGGTGATGTTGCCCAGGGAGGCCCAGTGGGGAAATTGAAGCTCCGTAGGAGACATTGTTCTTCAGTGGTTGGGCCTATAGCACATGGTTGGAGCACAGCAGCCACTTTACCCTGCAATTGAGCCAATGGGATCCATGACCTGGGACAGTACGGGCAGCACCGACACTAAAGGTGCCGGAAAATTCCATTCCATTAACGTCTCTCACATTGAGCCAATACAAAATTCAACCCCTAAAATTGTGGAGTGGGAGGAATATCCTGGCCTGGAAACACAGGCGCTAAATGGCCTACTGTGGCGGAGCCACCAAAGGACTCAGATCGTTTGTACATAATTCCTTTAACAACATGTTAGCTACAGTCTGAGTCTGTACCTTTATTTATGCTGTTTAACTGTACAGAGTGTGGTTGCTTTAACAGCGCGGTTAAAACGTGATGACGTCACGCCGTTCATCACGTGACCCCCCACTGGCGGGAAAACGTGATGATGTCATGACGTCAGCCACAGGACTGCAGGGGCAGTCCTCGTGGAGCCTCCAGAGAGAGCAGACCTACATTCGATGCTATCCTGCAGTTTATTGTTAAAGCCTGTTTGTTTCATTAAAGTTCATTTTGTTTGATCGCCTGAGTAGAACTCAGTCTTTTAGTTAGGAACCCACGTTCCTACACGACTATGTTTCCAATATGGTGAGCAGGAAGTGCACGCATATTTCTAGCCAGAAGTGCACCGCCCGCTATAATCAGGTAGTCGGGAACATTCAAAATGAAGAATATTTAACTTGGGGAGCTGCACTTCCTGCACGGCCCGGTTTCAGATTTCCGATTGCCCCAGCACTTCACTTGCCATGTGCTGAACTTGCACAGTTCAATGGGGTGTTAACGGGCAGGACTCCAACAAGCGAGAGTCTAACCACCGCCCCTTGACATTCAACGGCATTACAATCGCCGAATCCCCCACCATCAACATCCTGGGGGTCACCATTGACCAGGAACTGAACTGGACCAGCCACACAAATACTGTGGCAACAAGAGCAGGTCAGAGGCTGGGTATTCTGCGGTGAGTGACTCACCTCCTGACCCCCCAAAGCCTTTCCACCATCTACAAGGCACAAGTCAGGAGTGTGATGGAATACTCTCCACTTGCCTGGATGAGTGCAGCTCCAACAACACTCAAGAAGCTCGACACCATCCAGGACAAAGCAGCCCGCTTGATTGGCACCCCATTCATCACCTTAAACATTCACTCCCTCCACCACCAGCGCACCGTGGCTGCAGTGTGTACCATCTACAAGATGCACTGCAGCAACTCGCCAATGCTTCGGCAGCACCTCCCAAACCCGCGACCTCTTCCACCTAGAAGGACAAGGGTAGCAGGCGCATGGGAACACCACCACCTCCAAGTTCTCCTCCAAGTCACACACCATCCTGACTTGGAATTATAATGCCGATCCTTCATCGTCGCTGGGTCAAAATCCTGGCACTCCCTCCCTAACAGCACTGCGGGAGTACCTTCACCACACGGACTGCAGCGGCTCAAGAAAACGGCTCACCACCACCTTCTCAAGGCAACTAGGGATGGGCAATAAATGCTGGCCTTGCCAGCAACGCCCACATCCCATGAATGAATTTTTAAAAAAAATACCTACCCAAATATGGAGCTGGGAAGAACTTACATTAAAAGTACACAGCCCGCTTCTCACCCCCCTGATTGCTGGAAATAGGATCTCTCTATTTACCCTATCTATTCATCTTAAACTCAATAATATCACCCCTTAATCTTCTATATTCAAGGGAACAGAAGCCTAGTCTATGCAACCTGTCCTCATAATTTAACCCCAGTATCATTCTAGTGAATCTGCGCAGTATATCCTTCCTGAGGTGCGGTGCCCAGAACTGAACACAGTGCTCTAGCTGGGGTCTAACCAGAGCTCTGTACAATTAATACCCTTCCTATATTTGTACATGTATTTTGTATTTATTCCCAGTGAGTGCAGCTACAGTTCAGGGAATACTGTGTGCTCGGTGGATCCCCTCCTCACTACATTGACTAATTGTTTCATTTGGATTTTATATGAATTTCAGTGTCAAATCGTAAGTACATCCTCAAAACTCACGTGTTTTTAATTTTTAATTTTTTTTTAATCTAGGAGAGATGGCGGAAGCAGCTGCATTGGACCTTTCAGGAGCTACCGTTCCTGCAACATTCAGGTACAGTGAGTTGCTCCTTGTACATATTGGGAAGGAGGCCAGAGTGAAAAGGGGCTTCCTGATGGATCAGTTGGTAAATCCGCAGCCCATGAGGTCAGGAAGATGCCAGGTTGAACTGGTAGGCTGTGTGGAGTTAGCTGATCATAGGTGTCAGTAGGGAGGCTGCAATTAACTGCAGTGTCTCCTGGAATTAGGGGGTTGGTTGGGGTGGGGGCGGGGGGAGAGAAAGTAGCCAGGGTTCCTGCTTCTGATTGCTAGAAGAACGTAAGAACATAAGAATTAGGAGCGGAAGTAGGCCATACGGCCCCTCGAGCCTGCTCCGCCATTCAATAAGATAATGGCTGATCTTTGACCTCACTCCACTTTCCTGCACTATCCCCATATCCCTTGATTCCCCTAGATTCCAAAAATCTATCAATCTCAGCCTTGAATACACTCAACGACTCAGCATTCACAGCCCTCTGGGGCAGAGAATTCCAAAGATTCACAACCCTCTGAGTGGCTTAAATGGCCGACCCCTTATCCTGAGACTATGACGCCTAGTTCTAGACTCTTCAGCCAGGGGAAACAGCCTCTCGGCATTAACTGTGTCAAGCCCTCTCACAATCTTATATGCTTCATATCGAACAAGTCCAGTTGGAACATGTATATGGGATGAGAACATGGTGGGATTTGTCTGTGAAGGTCCCCATGTTGGAATAGCCCAGCAACCTCTAGGCACACAAAGAAAGAGTGGCCATTTTTGGGTGTGATCACTCTTTCAGCTATATCCCACCAAGAGTCAGCACTCCCGGGAGAGAAATAGAGGGGAGAATTCAGGCCATGTTGACGTCACGGCAGCTCGTGCTATGGGATTCCCACTCAACTGCATGTCGAAAAAGCCGAACTTCTCGCCACAGAGATCGCGATGTCTGTGTGGGAAGCTTACTTCGGGGCCAATGGCAAATGCCTTTGCTTCACCGCTGACCTCAAATTACAGGCCATGATCCCATATCTGAGAGTGTTGGTGAATGTTTTCTCCCCCTACGCCCTTCTTTGCTTCTCTTTACCATTAACCTTCAGTGTGCGAAGCGAGAGGCTGCAGTGGGTGATTTACTCCCAGGCGTTCAACAACCCAGCTCCTTCCACGATATGGGGAAGTGATTCGCACTCCACTTTACTCCCTCCCCTTCCTGTAGTGCCTGGTTTGCCCTCACTGTATTTGAGATGGGACAGTTTGAAAAAACTTGCATTTATACTGCGCCTTTCATGACCTCAAGACTTCTCAAAGCGCTTTACAGCCAATGAAATACTTTTGCAGTGTAGTCATTGTTGTGATGTAGGAAACGTAGGCAGCCGCTTTGCGCACAGCAAGATCCCACAAACAGCAACGAGATAATGACCAGATAATCTGTTTTTTGGTGATGTTGGTTGAGGGATAAATATTGGCCAGAACGCCGGGGAGAACTCACCAGCTCCTCTTCAAGTAGTGCCATGGGATCTTTCACCTCCACTTCCAATATTCTACCCTTCTCTGCTGATCGCTATGACCTACTCTGGAATATGGCCACACGGGTGATGGCTGACCTCAGTTGACTTGCCCAAGTGGTCATTTAGCTGTGAGCCTATTTGCCTGTTGGGGACAAGCTCAGCTTTTGCCTGTGCTTGTGCAGTGTCCATACACCTGTACTTTCCAGCAGGGGTCATTGACTAGGGATCAGAAACTGGAACCCTGGCTAACCTTTCCTGACTCTAACTCCGAGGGCGCCAAGCCCAATAGCAGCAACCTATTGCTAACCCAGATGCGATCAGCTAACTTGGGACAGACTGCGAATTGCACCTCAGAATCTCTGGTGCAGCACAGATTCTGTGCTAAAGGGTTATATTTTGAGGACGGGTTGCATAGACAAGGCTTGTATTCCCCGAGTATAGAAGATGAAGGAGTGATCTGATCTAAGTATTTAAAATGATTAAGAGATTCGATGGGGTAGATAGAGAGAAACCATTTCCTCTGGTGGGAGAGTCCAGAACAAGGGGGCCTCACCTTAAAATTAGAGCGAGGCCGTTCAGGGGTGATGTCAGGAAGCACTTCTTCACACAAAGGGTAGTGGAAATCTGGAACTCTCTCCCCAAAATGTTGTGGATGCTGGGGGTCAATTGGAGCTTTCAAAACTGAGGTTGATAGATTTTTGTTAGGTAAGGGTATCAAGAGATGTGGATCCAAGGCAGGTAGATGGAGTTACGATTACAGATCAGCCATGATCTAACTGAATGGCAGAACAGGCTCGAGGGGCTGAATGGCCTTCTCCTGTTCCGATGTCTGCTCGCACGGCTACACACGGCTTTAGTTAGCTGGGCCGTTGGAACAGCTGAAGTAGATTTTATTCTAATGTTTGTTCATTCCAATAATACTTGGTTGAAGGAGGAATGTTGTTCGGGACGCCAGCAATTTCCTGCTGTTGTTTTGAGTTGTGTTGTGGCATCTTTAACATCCGCTGGAACAGGCAAGCAGCACTGCCGCTGAACCTCTTGTCAAAGGAGCAACATTTCCAACAGTGCTGACTCAGTGACAGCCTCAGTTATCAACCTAAGTCTGGGGCTCAAGCTGGGAACAACTGAGTCAAACTGACACGTTAAAATGATCCAACCCAGTTGTAACTAATAACAGACGGACTGTATAGCTTTTCGTGTGGTATAGTATGGCTAACTCATGGAAAGAAAGGTAGTAATTGCATTTATATAGGGCCTTACATGTCTTCAAGTCCAGTCAACAATTTACTTTCTACGTGTAGTTATATAGCCAAACAAGGCGGCCAGTTTTCACAGGAAGGAAATTAGTAAAGGAATAGAACTGGGGTCTTGTTGCTTAGAGACGTCAGCAAAGATTTGTTTTCTCTTTCATTTGTTATGGTGCAATCTAACACTCTATTCTCTCCCTGGTTTATGGTGCCGGTGTGCATGGGATTTTCCGGCGTCTCCCATCAATTACTATCTGAGTCCCAAAGGGCAGTATATGAGTGTCTTCCATGAGGGTTGGATGCTGGTAGAATGGAAGCTCTCCTACTTGTGTCACAACCCTGCCCTTAATATGGATTCAAGAATCCTACATTACAACAGTGACTACACTTCAAAAGTACTTCATTGGCTGTGGAACACTTTGGGACATCCTGAGGTCGTGAAAGGCGCTATAGAAATGCAAGTTCTTTCCTTTTCTTTAATCCAAATGATGGACATATTGAGTCCAAATTCTGGTTACTGAAGCATTGTGAAGTCTGGAAGCGGGTGGGGGGAGTTCAAAACTTGTGGGGCCCGGAGGAAAGAGAAATAAGAACTTACCTCAAAGGGCCTTTTCTGGCAGGCCGTCACCCAGCGGGAAAACAGCAGGGGAGTAGGGGTGGGGGGGGGGTGAGTAGCGAGAAGGGGGGAGAGTCAGGGAGTAGCGAGTGTGGGAGGGTTAGCGAGAGCTATCTGGCCCGTGTTTTCTCGCCTGCCAGTGTGTGACCATTGGCACTAGGCACGGAAAGTGGGCCATTTTTCATCTCCCTCGCACTGACTTTCCTCCAGTTGACCAACAGTGAAATTTATTCCTCGTCACGTCACGTTAGTGAATTGTGCTGGTTTGGTGTTTCAACAGGACTGTCCTGGGGGTACAAGAGATTTCAGAGAAGAGCAGTGCTCTGCGTTCGATGGAACTGAATTCCAGGGCAAGAGATACAAATGGTTGCCATATTATGGAGGTAAATGGGTCTCTGCTACTGTATTCACTGCTCACGATGTGGTCATAGAGTCATAGAGTTTTACAGCAGAGAAAGAGGCCCTTCGGCCCATCGTGTCTGCGCCGCCCATCCATCCCTGTCCAGTCTAATCCCATTTTCCAGCATTTGGTCCATAGCCTTGTATGCAATGGCATTTCAAGTGCTCATCCAAATGCTTCTTGAATGTTGTGAGGGTTCCTGCCTCTACCACCCTTTTAGGCATTGAGTTCCACATTCCAACCACCCTCTGGGTGAAAAAGTTCCTCCTCAAATCCCCTCTAAATCTCCTGCCCCTTACCCTGAATCTATGCCCCCTTGTTATTGACCCCCCTACTAAGGGGAAAAGTTCCTCTTTGTCTACCCTATCTATGCCCCTCATCATTTTGTACACCTCAATCAGGTCCCCCCTCAGCCTTCTTTGCTCCAAGGAAAACAACCCCAGCCTGTTTAGTCTTCATAGCTGAGGCGCTCCATCCCAGGTAACATCCTGGTGAATCTTCTCTGCACCCTCTCCAAAGCAATCACATCCTTCCTATAGTGAGGTGACCAGAACTGCACACAGTACTCCAGCTGTGGCCTCACCAGCGTTTTGTACAGCTCCATCATAACCTCCCTGCTCTTATATTCTATGCCTCGGCTAATGAAGGCAAGTATCCCATATGCCTTTTTAGCCACCTTATCTACCTGTTCCGCTGCCTTCAGGGATCTATGTACATGTACACCAAGGTCCCTCTGACCCTCTGTACTTCCTAGGGTCCTACCACTCATTGTGTATTCCCTTGCCTTATTTGTCCGTCCAAAATGCATCACCTCGCACTTTTCAGGGTTAAATTCCATTTGCCACTTTTCCGCCCATCTGACCAACCCGTTTATATCATCCTGTAGCCTGAGGCTTTCCTCCTCGCAATTTACCACCCCACCAATTTTCATGTCATCTGTGAACTTACTGATCATACCTTTTACATTCTCATCCAAATCATCTATGTAGATCACAAACAACAAGGGACCCAGCACCGATCCCTGAGGTACCCCACTGGACACAGGCTTCCAGTCACAAAAGCAACCTTCGACCATCACCCTCTGCCTCCTGCCACTCAGCCAGTTTAGGATCCAACGCGCCAAGGCACCCTGGATCCCATGGGCTCTTACCTTCTTGACCAGTCTCCTATGCGGGACTTTGTCAAAAGCTTTACTGAAGTCCATGTAAACCACATCCACAGCATTTCCCTCATCCACCCCCCTAGTCACCCCCTCGAAAAATTCAATCAGATTTGTCAGACATGATTTACCCTTGACAAAGCCATGCTGACTATCCCCGATTAATCCTTGCCTCTCCAAGTGGAGACTAATTTTGTCCCTCAGAATTTTTTCCAATAATTTCCCTACCACAGATGTTAGGCTCACTGGCCTGTAATTCGCTGGTTTATCCCTGCTACCCTTCTTGTATAATGGTACTACATTAGCTGTTCTCCAGTCCTCTGGTACATCCCCTGTGGCCAGAGAGGTTCTGAAAATTTGTGTCAGAGCCCCTGCAATCTCCTCCTTTGCCTCCCACAGCAGCCTGGGATACATCTCATCCGGGCCTGGGGATTTATCCACTTTTTGGCCTGCTAAAACCACTAGCACCTCCTCTCTCTCGATGCTAATATGTTCAAGTATGTCACAGTCCCCTTGCCCGATTTCTATGTCTGCATCGTCTTTCTCCATCGTGAACACAGATGCAAAAAATTCATTTAAAACCCCGCCTACATCATCTGGCTCTACACACAGATTGCCACTTTGGTCCCTAATGGGCCCTACCCTTTCCCTGGTTATCCTCTTGCCCTTAATATACTTATAAAACATCTTAGGATTTTCCTTTATTTTGCTCGCCAGTGTTATTTCATGGCCCCTCCTCGCCCTCCTAATTTCTTTTTTAAGTATGCCCCTGCACTTTTTATACTCCTCTAGGGCTTCTTCCGTCTTTAGTCTTTTGTAACTGCCAAAAGTCCCCCTTTTATTTCTAATGCATTTTTGTATATCCCTTGTCATCCAAGGTTCCCTTTGCTTGTTGGTCCCACCCTTGACCTTTACAGGAACATGTTGGCGTTGTACTCTCTCTATTTCCCTTCTGAAAGTCTCCCACTGTTTTGATGTGGATTTTCCTATAAGTAGCTGCTCCCAGTCCACTTTGGCCAGATCCTGCCTTATCATATTAAAATCGGCCTTCCCCCAATTTAGAACCCTTATTTCCGGGCCGTCTTTGTCTTTTTCCATGACCACCTTAAATCTCACCGAATTATGGTCACTGTCGCCAAAATGCTCTCCTACTGATACTTCCACCACTTGCCCGGCTACATTCCCCAGAATTAGGTCCAGTACCGCCCCCTCTCTTGTAGGACTTTCTACATGTTGGCTCAAAAAGCTCTCCTGGATGCACTTTAAGAATTCTGCACCCTCTAAGCCTTTCACACTCTGACTATCCCAATTAATATTGGGGAAGTTGAAATCCCCCACTATTATTACCCTATTATTTTCGCACTTTTCTGAGATTTGCCTACATATCTGTTCCTCTATCTCCCCCTGACTGTTTGGAGGCCTATAGTACACTCCCAGCAAAGTGCTTGCCCCCTTTTTGTTTTTAAGTCTCCTCTACATTGGGGAGACCAAACTCAGATTGGGTGACCGCTTTGTGGAACACCTTCGTTCAGTCCGTAAGCGTGACCCCGAGCTTCCGGTCGCCTGTCACTTTAATTCTCCGCTCCGCTCGCACTCTGACCTCACCGTCCTCGGCCTCTTCCACTGTTCCAACGAAGCTCAACGTAAGCTCGAGGAACAGCACCTCATCTTTCGATTAGGCACTTTACAGCCTTCTGGACTCGACATCGAGTTCAACAATTTCAGACCATAACCTCTGCCCCTATTTTTTCACATGGCAGCTATGGATGATTCTGCCATTCATATTTGCACCTCTTCTCGACCCATCTTTTGTTTCTTTACTTGTCCCATTACCATCTCCTTTTGCTTTACACATCATCCCTTTTGTCATTTAATCTCTCCCGCCTTCCATCCTATCACAGACCTTCCCTTTTGTTCTTTCCTCCCCTCCCCCTTTCCCTGCCTCTGTACTTGCTTAAAAACCTGTTCCATCTGCAACTTTTTCCAGTTCTGACGAAGGGTCATTGACCTAGAAATTGAGTTTGGGGCGGCCAGCTCACTCGCGCCCAGAAATTACCGCTGCGCGCGGAGCCACTTGCGCCCGCCGGAAATTCAGTTTCAGCGCCCCAAGTCGAAGCCGGCCGCAAATCAAGGGTTTCGGCGTCCCCGCTTGGGGCGCTGAAACTGAATATCGGCGCGCTAAGTGCCGCAGCGCCACCCGCTGTGGAGCGGCAGGCTGCGGTACTGCAGGCCTTCCTCCCTCTCTTAAGGGGGAGGTGCCTGCAACAGCGAGATCGCCGCTCGCTAGTGCCGGCAAATGAGCCCGGCACCACGGAGAAGTGCCGGGCTCCCGGAAAACAGCTGGCAATGCCGCGGGGGGGGGCGGGTGGAGGAGGCCGGGGAAGGAGGTGCGGGCAGGCGGCCGCCGAAAAAGCGGCCGGCCGCACCTCCGCCTTAACTCGCCCCACTACCGCATCAGTACGGCCCTGTTTTCTGGTCGCTGTTTGCGGCCGCCGCGGAAGAGGCGGCCGCAACTCAATATGGCGGTCGGGCCGGTAGCGGGGCGGTAGCGGGGCACTGCGCACACCGATGACTTCATCGGTGGCGGCGCAGCGCTACTGGCTAATGCCGCGATTACCGCAGCGCTGAATATCGGGGAAAGCTCAGCAAGTGGCGCAAAAGCCCTCTTTGGCCGAAAACTGGGCGCAAAGCCCACTGAATTTCTAGCCCATTGACCTGAAACGTTGACTCTGTTTCTCTCTCCACAGATGCTGCCTGACCTGTTGAGTATTCCCAGCATTTTCTGTTTTTATTTCAGATTTCCTGCACCTGCAGTATTTTGCTTTTTGTTAAAATGGTTCTCACGGCACCTCCTCTACTGACCAATGCCTGCAGCACTGGCTCAGCTCTTCCCCTCGGTCAGCAACCTTTCTGAGACAGTGCGCTTCCAGGGGTGCTTCTGCTGCTCAGGAAGGGAGGAAAAAGAGTGGGAGAGCAATAGTGGTAGGGGATTCTATCGTAAGGGGAACAGATAGGCGTTTCTGTGGCCGTAGACGTGACTCCAGGATGGTTTGTTGCCTCCCTGGTGCCAGGGTCAAGGATGTCACTGAACGGCTGCAGGGCATTCTGAAGGGGGAGAGTGAACAGTCAGAGGTTGTGGTTCACATTGGGACCAACGACATGGGTAGGAAGAGGGATGAGGTCCTGCAGCAAGAATTTAGGGAGCTAGGTAGCAGATTAAAGAGCAGGACCTCAAAGGTTGTAATCTCTGGATTACTCCCGGTGCCACGTGCTAGTGAGTATAGGAATAGGAGGATAAAGCAGATGAATGCGTGGCTAAAGAGTTGGTGCAGGAGGGAGGGCTTTAGTTTCCTGGATCACTGGGTCTGCTTCTGGGGAAGGTGGGACTTGTACAAGTCGGACGGGTTGCACCTGAACCAGAACGGGACAAATATCCTTGCGGGGAGGTTTGCTAGCACTGTTGGGGGGGGTTTAAACCAACTTGGCAGAGGGATGGGATAGAGTGGAGCTATAATAGGGGGTGATGTACAGCCAAATATAGAAGAAAAAACAAGTCAGCTTGGAAGGCAGAGCAAATATGTAACAGCACAAGGGAGTAGGGCCAGGCTGGATGGCATTTATTTTAATGCAAGGAGTCTTGCGAATAAGGTGGATGAACTGAAGGTGTTGATAAACACATGGGAGTATGATATTGTTGCTATTACGGAGACATGGTTGAGAGAGGGGCAAGACTGGCAGCTCAATATTCCGGGGTATAGAATCTTCAGGTGAGACGGGGGGGGGGGGGGGGTGGGTTAAAGAGGAGAGGGTGTCGCAATATTAATTAAGGAGTCAATTACTGCTGTAAGGAGGGATGATATATTAACAGGTTCATCTAATGAGGCCATATGGGTAGAACTTAAAAACTAAAAGGGGGCAAGCACTTTGCTGGGAGTATACTATAGGCCCCCAAACAGTCAGGGGGAGATAGAGGAACAGATATGTAGGCAAATCTCAGAGAAATGTGCAAATAATAGGGTAATAATAGTGGGGGATTTCAACTTCCCCAATATTAACTGGGATAGTCAGAGTGTGAAAGGCTTAGAGGGTGCAGAATTCTTACAGTGCATCCAGGAGAGCTTTTTGAGCCAGCATGTAGAAAGTCCTACAAGAGAGGGGGCGGTACTGGACCTAATTCTAGGGAATGTGGCCGGGCAAGTGGTAGAAGTGTTAGTAGGTGAGCACTTTGGTGACAGTGACCATAATTCGGTGAGATTTAAGGTAGTCATGGAAAAGGACAGAGATGGACCGGAAATAAAGGTTCTAAATTGGGGGAAGGCCGATTTTAATATGATAAGGCAGGATCTGGCCAAAGTGGACTGGGATCAGCTACTTGTAGGAAAATCCACATCGGAGTCTTTCAGAAAGGAAATTGAGAGTGTACAATGGCAACATGTTCCCGTAAAGGTCAAGGGTGGGACCAACAAGCCCAGGGAACCTTGGATGTCAAGGGATATACGAGAATGGATTAGGAAAAAAAGGGGGGCTTTTGGCAGATACAAAGGACTAAAGACAGAGGACGCCCTAGAGGAGTATAAAAAGTGCAGGGGGATACTTAAAAAAGAAATTAGGAGAGCGAGGAGGGGCCATGAAATAACACTGGCGAGCAAAATAAAGGAAAATCCTAAGGTGTTTTATAAGTATATTAAGGGCAATTTAGGGACCAAAGTGGCAATCTGTGTGTGGAGCCAGAAGATGTAGGTGGGGTTTTAAATGAATTTTTTGCATCTGTGTTCACTATGGAGAAGGACAATGTAGACATAGAAATCGGGCAAGGGGGACTGTGATATACTTGAACATACAGGTAGACTATCCTTTATCCGAAAACCTCGGGACCAGCCGTGTTTCAGTTTTAGGAAAATTTCGGATTTCGGAAGGTGCGCGAAAACACTTCGGTTTTCAGAGGTAATTCGGTTTTCGGGAGTGCGGATAAAGGATACACTATCCCTTATCCGGCAGCGTCGGGTCATGCTTTGCGCCACTTTCGGCTTTCAGAGGTTTTCTGGTTTCGGATGTGCGGATAAAGGCTGGTACACTTACGCTGAGCGATTTCGGTTTTCAGAAGTGCGGAAAAATGCTACACTATCCCTTATCCAGCTAGGCCTGTAAGTCGTGCGCCACTCTGGTCATGTCGTGCGCACGACTTACGCTGACCGAAAAAACCTTCGGTTTTTAGAGGGTTTCGGTTTTCGGAAGTCCGGATAAAGGGTAGTCTACCTGTATTAGCATCGAGAGGGAGGAGGTACTAGCAGTTTTAGCAGGCTTAAAAGTGGATAAATCCCCAGGCCTGGACGAGATGTATCCCAGGCTGCTGTGTGAGGCAAAGGAGGAGATTGCAGGGGCTCTGACACAAATTTTCAAAACCTCTCTGGCCACAGGGGCTTTGCCAGAGGACTGGAGAACAGCTAACGTAGTACCATTATTCAAGAAGGGTAGTAGGGATAAACCAGGGAATTACAGGCCAGTGAGCCTAACATCAGTGGTAGGGAAATTATTGGAAAAAATTCTGAGGGACAGAATTAGTCTTCACTTGGAGAGGCAAGGATTAATCAGGGATAGTCAGCATGGCTTTGTCAAGGGAAGATCATGTCTGACCAATTTGATTGAATTTTTCGAGGGGGTGACTAGTTGTGTGGATGAGGGTAGTGCAGTGGATGTGGTATACATAGATTTCAGTAAGGCTTTCGATAAAGTCCCGCACAGGAGAGTGGTCAAGAAGGTAAGAGCCCATGGGATCCAGGGTGCCTTGGCACATTGGATTCAAAACTGGCTTAGTGGCAGAAGGCAGAGGGTGATGGTCAAAGGTTGTTTTTGTGACTGGAAGCCTGTGTCCAGTGGGGTACCGCAGGGATTGGTGCTGGGTCCCTTGCTGTTTGTGGCCTACATTAATGATTTGGATGTGAATGTAAAAGGTATGATCAGTAAGTTCGCAGATGACACGAAAATTGGTGGGGTGGTAGATAGCGAGGAGGGTAGCCTCAGTCTGCAGGACGATATAGATGGGTTGGTCAGATGGGCGGAACAGTGGCTAATGGAATTTAACCCTGAAAAGTGTGAGGTGATGCATTTTGGAGGGACTAACAAGGCAAGGGAATACACAATGAATAGTAAGACCCTAGGAAAGACAGAGGATCAGAGGGACCTTGGTGTGCATGTACATAGATCCCTGAAGGCAGCAGAACAGGTGGATAAGGTGGTTAAAAAGGCATATGGGATACTTGCCTTCATTAGCCGAGGCATAGAATATAAGAGCAGGGAGGTTTTGATGGAGCTGTACAAAATGCTGGTTAGGCCACAGCTGGAATACTGTGTGCAGTTCTGGTCGCCACACTATAGGAAGGATGTGATTGCTTTGGAGAGGGTGCAGAGGAGATTCACCAGGATGTTACCTGGGCTGGAGCGCTTCAGCTATGAAGAAAGACTGGACAGGCTGGAGTTGTTTTCCTTGGAGCAGAGAAGGCTGAGGGGGGACCTGATTGAGGTGTACAAAATTATGAGGGGCATAGATAGGGTAGATAGAAAGGAACTTTTTCCCTTAGTAGAGGGGTCAATAACAAGGGGGCATAGATTCAAGGTAAGGGGCAGGAGGTTTAGAGGGGATTTGAGGAAGAACTTTTTCACCCAGAGAGTGGTTGGAATCTGGAACTCACTGCCTGAAAGGGTGGTAGAGGCAGGAACCCTCACAACATTCAAGAAGCATTTGGATGAGCACTTGAAATGCCATAGCATACAAGGCTACGGACCAAATGCTGAAAATGAGATTAGATTAGACAGGGCTTGATGGCCGGCGCGGATGCGATGGGCCGAAGGGCCTCTTTCTGTGCTGTATAACTCTATGACTCCTTCATGATGTCTCCAGATTAATTTTGACATCCTCGTCCAGACAAGGATAGTGTTGCATACAAAACTTGGAATTGTAGGAACGGTAGTTCCTATCTGAATAATTGCAGTTCGACTCAGTAAATCAAAACAACAAAGTTTAATTACAACGAGGTTAACTAGTAAACTACAGGAGAAGATGTATACAGGTCTGTTCAGGCTGCAAGGCACTCGAAGACTACTGGAAGGTTCTGGATACTGACGTCATCGCGTTCTTCGCGCCACTGGCGGTCACGTGATCGGCGTCATGACATCATCACGCAGAGTATAGGAAGGTACATACCGTATCATTAACAAACAGTTTAAAGGTGCAGTACGTGGCTGCACTACAGTGCAGTTAAAGAGATTATTCTCAAATGTTCTGAGTCTCTTAGTGGCTCCGCCACAGGCGCCCCCCCAGAATGCTCTTTAACAGACAGTGTCAAACGAACAGGAGGCTTGATAAGCCTGGTCGAGCGACGGCGAAACTCAGGCAGCGGGAATGGAGCGTTGAAGGACGAGTCGGTTCTTGGCTGCGTCTGGAGCGGCACGACAGGCGTGGAGGAAACAAGAGGTGCTAGTGTAGGCGACGTGGAAACCGATGCAGGCGGTTCACTGGCGGGCTGGTGCCGAGCTGGTCCGGCGGTCAACGGAGGCCGACCACGGCGAGGCAGTTTAGCAGCAATCACTGCTTCACTCCGATCGAGATGGGCCGGTTTAAGTCGGTCGATAGAGATGGTATCTGGTTTGCCACCGACGTCCACCGTGAAAAAATTTTCACCCGATGAGATGACATGAAACAGTCCAGCATAAGGTGGTTTTAACAGGCCTCTGTGAGCGTCCTGCCAAATAAAAACATACTCAGAGCTCATGAGCTCTGCCGGGACATGAGGCCTCTGTAGGTTGTGATTCGAGGTTGGAATAGGCAGGAAATTCTTGGTCACCTCCTGATGCTGGAGGAGCTGCTGAGCCGCAGACCACAATTCCGTGTGTGAAGGGATAAAGTCGCCTGGTACCCAAAGTGGCTGGCCGTAGACTAACTCGGCCGATGAAGACTGGAGATCATCCTTGGGGGCTGTTCGAAGGCCTAGTAACACCCAGGGGAGCCTGTCCACCCAGTTGGAACCACGCAAGCTGGCCCGGAGTGATGCCTTGAGCGACCGATGGAACCGCTCGCACAGGCCATTCGTTTGCGGATGGTATGCAGTGGTGCGGTGCAGCTTGGCACCCAAACCTTGCGCGACTGCCGTCCACAACTCTGACGTAAATTGTGGGCCTCTGTCAGAGGAGATGTCAGATGGTACCCCGAACCGAGCTACCCACAATGAAACGAACGCCCTGGAGACGTCTGATGCAGTAGTAGCACTCAATGGGATCGCCTCTGGCCACCTGGTGGTACGGTCCACTACCGTCAGGAGATGTGTGAAACCTCGCGAAACAGGAAGAGGACCCACTAAGTCCATGTGTACGTGGTCGAAACGGCGTTCTGGCACCGGAAATTCGGCCAGTGGAGCTTTGACATGGCGATTAACTTTTGCTTTTTGACAATCCACGCAATGGTTTGTCCAGTCCCGGACGTCCAAATGCATTCCTTTCCAGACAAATTTACGGGACATTAGCCATTGTGAAGCACGCATCCCTGGGTGCAATAAACCATGTATGGCCTGGAAAATTTTCTTACGCCATTCCAACGGCACGATGGGCCTGGGCACTCCCATGGATGTGTCACACAAAAGCGTGGTTCCCGCCGCCTGGAACTTAACATCGGCCACCTGCCAACTTCGGGATCTGCCAGTTGCTCTTTTGCCAACCCAACGAAATCGATACCCAGGTGGACTGCCTGGACTGGAGAACGGGAGAGACAATCGGCCACGAGATTATCTTTGCAGGACACGTGCCTTAGATCCGTCGTAAACTCGGATATAAAGGTGAGGTGGCGCTGCTGGCAGGCTGACCAAGGCTCTGTCGTTTTTGCCATTGCGAACGTAAGTGGCTTGTGGTCCACGAATGCAGTAAACGGACGTCCTTCTAGGAGAAAACAGAAGTGTCGGACGGCTAAAAACAGGGCCAACAACTCCCTGTCGAAAGTGCTATATTTTTGCTCGTTCTTGCGAAGCTGGCGGCTGAAGAATGCTAACGGCTGCCACGCACCATTGACCCATTGCTCTTGAACCGCCCCGATAGCATAATCGGAGGCATCTGTAGTGAGGGCGATGGTCGCGCCCGGTAACGGGTGAGCAAGCATGGTTGCGTCTGCCAACGCCGCCTTGGTGTTAAGGATCGGCGGCATCCAAGTGATAGCGTCCTTTCCCGACTTCCCTTTGAGCACTTCGTACAGCGGCTACATCAACTGGGCTGCTTTGGGGACGAACCGGTGATAGAAGTTCACCATCCCCAGAAACTCCTGCAGGGATTTGACTGTGTGGGCCGTGGGAATGCTGTAACTGCCTCTACCTTGGTAGCTAGTGGGACAGCGCCGTCCGAAGTGATCTTGTGTCCCAGGAAGTCGATGTTGGATAATCCAAACTGGCATTTGGTGGGGTTGATGATGAGACCATGCTGGCTGAGACGGGCAAAAAGTGTGCGCAAATGCTGTAGGTGTTCCTGCAAATCTCTACTGGCGATGAGAATGTCATCCAAGTAAACAAAAAGAAAGGGCAAATCTCGTAACACAGAGTCCATGAGCCGTTGGAAGGCCTGCGCTGCGTTTTTCAACCCAAAAGGCATTCGGAGGAATTCGAAAAGTCCGAACGGTGTGATGACCGCCGTTTTGGGGACATCTTGCAGGTGTACAGGGACTTGGTGGTAACCGCGGACGAGATCCACCTTGGAGAAAACAGAGTTGCCAGCCAGATGGGCCGAAAAGTCCTGAATATGAGGTATTGGATACCTGTCTGGTGTAGTGGCTTCATTTAGACGTCGGTAATCCCCGCAAGGTTGCCAGCCACCGCCTGGTTTGGGGACGATATGCAGTGGGGAGGACCAAGGGCTATTGGAGCATTGGATGATCCCGAGGCATTCCATGGTGTGAAACTCGGCTTTTGCCGCTGCGAGCTTGCCTGGTTCCAACTGACGTGCCCGGGCATAAACCAGCGGTCCCTTCGTTGTGATGTGATGCACCACTCCGTGCCTCGTGACTGCTGCCAAAAAAGTAGGCCTGGTGAGCTCTGGAAACTCCCCAAGCAGGCGCGTAAACCCGTCCTGTGCTGCAAGCATACAGGCAATCGACCAGGACATGGTGGTGCTGCGATGGCGCGGCAGTGCGTGGAAGGTGGACGCATTTATGAGTCGGCAGTGTTGGACGTCGACCAGAAAGCCGTTGGAGCAGAAAAAATCGGCCCCCAGGATAGCCTGTGAAACTTTAGCAACAATAAAGTCCCAGACAAATCTCTGACCGCTGAAGGTTAAATTGACTGTCCGTTTTCCGAACGTGCGGATATCCACACCATTAGCTGCCTCGAGAGGTGGACCTCACCCGCCAGATTGCAGATCGAGCCTTGAAGCTGGCAGAATACTGCACTGGGATCCAGTGTCGCACAAAAATCGTTGCCCTGTCATGGAATCCGTGATGTACAGCAGCTTTCCCGCTGAACCAACCGCCATGGTGAAGTGGACGTTTTTTTTAGACCCAGTCAGTTTTGCCGAAGGGCGCGGGCTTGAAGTTTTTTTTTTTGGCGAGAAACTGCAGGGCGGGCGGCAGCATCGAGCTTTGGCGCCAAAACGGGCGTGGTATGCACACCAGCTTGCGGGAGGAGGGCTGGGCTGCACCCGCGTGGGGGAAGCGCGCCTCGTGGCTGCACAATACTGCTGCACAACAGTAAAAAACTTGTCTGCCTCAGCCGCAAGTTCTACACAGTCCGTGATCGGAGAATTGGCCAGGGCCGTCTGAACCGGTTCTGGTAGCTGGTTAAGGAAAAGTTCGCGGAACAAAAAACATTGGGGCTCCGAACCCAAAAGAGTGAGCATCTGGCTCATCAGTTCAGAAGGTTTTGAGTCCCCGAGGCCGGGCATAGCAATAAGCCTGCGTGCGCGCTACGACTTATTGAGACCAAACACCTGTAGCAAACGAGTTTTAAGAGCCTCATACTTGCCCTCTTCTGGTGGATTGCCCAGGAGGCTGACGACCCACGAGGCCGTGGTGCTGTCGAGAGCGGAGACCACGTGAAAATAACGGGTCGAATCCGCTGTAATCTCTCAGAGTGAGAACTGGGCTTCTGCCTGGAAGAACCATGCTGATGGCTGTTGTTCCCAGAACTGTGGAAGTTTGAGGGCGACGGCGTTCGTGTTCATTCTTGAATCTCAACGAAAGTTGTTCGATGAGATCTGTTAAATCTGTGAGTTCAAGTAATTAATACTCAAGACTTAATCAGTAACAATAAAACAGGTCTTTACTGGTTGGAGGTAGGGACTATACGTAGGTCTTTACTTCATGCCCACAGGCGGGAACTGAGGGGAGATCAGTACCCACAGTACTATTTATACCCCTAAGGCCAGGAGTGGTACTGCGTATCACTACGCCCTACAAGTAGTGCAGTCCTGTCCATAGGTTCAAAGTAGCACACATATTACATACACAACATTCCTCCCTTCCTAGCTTTACAGTCATCTCCCCATTTAACATAACGTAATAACATATATACATATATAACTTCAGGTTTACATAACAGAATAACATAGATACATAGATAACTTCATGTCAAAACAGATCACAGATTCAGTCTCTGCGGAAAACAGTTCACAGATTCAATCTCTGTGGTGTAGTCGGTTCACGTTGCTGGAGTGACTCATTCAATAGTCCTTCCATGGATTTAACAGTTTGAACTTCCGAACTGAATTGGCTCCGTTCGGAGGGACCACGTGTGTGATCTGGTAGAGGTAATAATGGTTCAGATGGGTCATCTTCTGTTTCGACTTTTCCTTTTCTGCTTCTTGGAGACTCTCTGGGCTCCACTGTCAGCTGCCAGCTGCATGCGCAGTTCCTCCTTCTCTTCCTCCTTTTTCCGTAGTAGAGCCACCTTCTCCCGATGTTCCGTAGACTTTCGGTGCTCCTCCATGATTTCTGTATGGTGGGAGTCGAAGTTACAAGTTGGGCAGGACAGGACATAGTAATATTCGGTGTCGTCCTGATCTAGGCCAGCGAGAGGGTCTTCTATTTCCTCCATACCCAGCTGGGCGTTAGCCAGCTTTTGTTCCAAGTCCAGACATCTTTCCTGAAGAGACTTCTTCATGCGTACCTCTTCATCCAGCTTTTTCTGGGCTTTCAGCAAGTCGTTTACTAATGACCTCATTTGAGATTTTACTACTTCAACTTCTTTTGGAGATTGATTGATCGGACTATTCAATCCCTCTACCGGAGCAGCTGTTTCAGCGGTCTGTTGTTCTACGTTGACGTGAGTCAGCGTACTTTTGGCATCCAAGGGCTGCTCTGTTGCAGTCATCTCAGTCTGTGTTGCCACCTCAGCTCTTCCAATAACCTTTGAGAGCTCCGAACCCCTTTCGTTTGAATATTGAAGTTCGTGTTCAAGTTTTTCCCATTTCAGAGTCCTGTCCTTCAGCATATGCAGGAGTTGGCTGACCGTTAACTCCTCTGACATCAGACGTTTTGTGTGCTCCTGCTCCATTTTCTCCATCAGCTGCTTCTGTTGTCTTTCCAGATTCTCCAACTCTATATCAAAGAACTCTTTCGTTGCATTCAACTCTTGCTCAAAATGGCGAAGCATTTGTTCTAATTGCTGTTGTAGTTTGAAATGGAGTTGAGTTCGAGCCCGGTGTCCCTCAGAAATGGGCACATCAGTAGACTTGCCAGACTCAGAATCCACAGTTAAACTATGTTGTTGTTGCTCAGTGGAATTCTGTGCTGAAACTTTGTCTTTTGCACCTGAGTTGGGCTTACCATCATCCGTTCCAGAGTCTGGGCCGACTATCTTCACCGAGTTCTCACTCGTTATTGTTTGTAGGAAATGCCAGTCCATATTCATTTTCCTAATCCACTCCCGTCCTAGTAGTGGAGGACCTCCTTCAGATATCACATATAAGTCCATTATTTGACTGTCTTCGCCCTTGTGGACCACTGCAACCTCTATTTTCCCGATGGGGTACACTCTTTGCCCCGTGTATGTTTTCAATATAATCCCCGTATCCTGTAGGGGAATATGTTGGAATAACTTTCCGTAATCTTTCTTATTTATGACCGTCAATGCCGATCCAGTGTCCAATTCCAGTTTTACTTGGACTCCTTCTATCTGAAGAGTGACCCAAATTGTCTGGAGGTCTGCACCCTTACCAGCGTTGAGTACTCTTAAGCTAGCCAGTTCATTACAGCTTAAGCTAGCCAGTTCATTACTGCTAGCGTCTGAATCGGACTCCTGTTCGGTCACCTTGTGTACCTTTGCGTATTTTCCTTGCGGTGACTTCTTGTTGCTGGTCTTCTTCCCTGACCTGCATACTCTAGCTATATGTCCAAGCCTACCACAAGTTCTACATTCTTGGTTTTTAAACCAACACTGGTTCTGATCATGCGTTGTCTTTCCACAACGATAACATTTGCCAGAACTCACACCCAATTTGTGTGCACTGAGCTCCGGTGACCGTAGCTGCATTACTGCCGTGCCTCTCGCTGCGGCTTCGTGTGCTGCTGCCATAGTGACCGCCTTCTCAAGTGTCAGCTCATTCTCCTCGAGCAGTCGCTTTTGTGTATCCTGTTTAAATAAACCACACACAAATTTGTCTCGAAGTGCCTCTGTCAGTCCCGTTCCAAACTGGCAATATTTCGCTAATTTACGCAATTCCAGCAAATATTCAGCATTGCTTTCATGCTGTAGCTGCCTTCTGTCGTAAAATTTAAATCGTTCCGCTAGCATCAGCGGCGTGGGGTTTAGATGATCTTTCAGGACAGTAACAATCTCATCGAACGTCTTATCCGCCGGTTCATCTGGTGATAACAGGTGTTTCAATTGCCCGTATGTCTTCGCACCCATTAAATTTAATAATGTTAGAGCTTTATCTTGGTCACGAATTTTATTGGCCTTACAATAATTTTTTACTCTTTCAACATATATGGCCCAATCTTCGAGGTCACTATCAAAGGTGCTAATATTCCCGTGTTTAGGCATTGTAGATTTGCAATTTCTCAGATTTTCTTTTCTTTACTTGTTATCAAAGATGGCGGCTTCCCGCTCTTGCCGTCGTCCTCCGCCCACAAAATGGCGGTTTTCCCGCGCTTGGCGGTCTTCACCCGTCCCCCGACGCCGTCTCCCTTCAGCCCTCGAGTGCGGCCCTTATCTTCGCCGCGATCGCCCGAGTGCTGCCCTTATCAGCGGATGCGATCGCTGGATCGCGAAGTGGCTCTCGGCTCTTATCAGGAGATGCGATCGCTCTGTTGAAACGCCTCCCGCTCGAAGCGGCTCTCGCGCCCTATTCCTCCAGCTCCCCCAGCCCCGTTCGTGCGGCCAACGCGGTCGACTGCCTGTCGCGTCGCTGCCCGGCTCAGACAACGGCTTACCCACCACCAAGCTGGAGAAGAAGCTGACGGTCGCCGATGGAGGCTCCGAGGTCAGGATGTCTTCCAGTGGGGTGGAGAGGGTGGAAACCTCTCTGCAACGTCCTGGCTGTGGACGAAGCTGCCGTGGAGTGACTGCCGCAGGGTCCGAATCAGACTCGTCGCCAGTGTTAAATCTGTGAGTTGTTCAAGTAATTAATACTCAAGACTTAATCAGTAACAATAAAACAGGTCTTTACTGGTTGGAGGTAGGGACTATACGTAGGTCTTTACTTCATGCCCACAGGCGGGAACTGAGGGGAGATCAGTACCCACAGTACTATTTATACCCCTAAGGCCAGGAGTGATACTGCGTATCACTACGCCCTACAAGTAGTGCAGTCCTGTCCATAGGTTCAAAGTAGCACACATATTACATACACAACAAGATCGGGGTCACCAATGTAGGAACGGTAGTTCCTATCTGAATAATTGCAGTTTGACTCAGTAAATCAAAACAACAAAGTTTAATAACAACGAGGTTAACTAGTAAACTACAGGAGAAGATGTATACAGGTCTGTTCAGGCTGCAAGGCACTCGAAGACTACTGGAAGGTTCTGGAAACTGACGTCATTGCGTTCTTCGCGGCACTGGCGGTCACGTGATCGACGTCATGACGTCATCACGCAGAGTATAGGAAGGTACATACAGTATAGTTAACAAACAGTTTAAAGGTGCAGTACATGGCTGCACTACAATGCAGTTAAAGAGATTATTCTCAAATGTTCTGAGTCTCTTAGTGGCTCCGCAACAGAATGCTTCAATCCACTCACAGTGATGTGCTTTCTTGCAAGGAAGTTTAAACCGAGGCCCTGTCTGCTCTCTCAGGTGGATGTAAAAGATCCCATGGCACTATTTCGAAGAAGAGCAGGGGAGTTATCCCCGGTGTCCTGGCCAGTATTTATCCCTCAATCAACATCACTAAAACAGATTATCTGGTCATTATCACATTGCTGTTTGTGGGATCTTGCTGTGTGCAAATTGGCTGCCGCCTTTCCCTACACTACAACAGTGACTACATTTCAAAAATATTTCATTGCTTGTAAAACGCTTTGGCATATCCTGAGGTTGTGAAAGGCGCTATATAAATGCAAGTCTTTTCTTTCTGTCTTGATGTAACATCAGAAGTTTATTTAATCACCTGATTCATTTCTTCCTACCAAGTATTCTGAGCGGGATTGTATTCCCTTGCTCCTGTCCGTCTTGTGTTATGGAGAGATTTAATAGAGGTGTTCAAAATTATGAAGGGTTTTGATAAATAAGGAGAAACTGTTTCCAGTGGCAGGAGGGTCGGTAACCAGAGGACACAGATTGAAGGTGATTGGCAAAAAAACCAGAGGGGAGAGGAAGAGAATTTTTCTAACACAGTGAATTGTTGTGATCTAGAATGCTCTGCCTGAAAGGGCGGTGGAAGGGGATTCAATAGTAACTTTCAAAAGGAAATTGCATATATACTTGAAAATGAAACATTTGCAGGGCTATGAGGAAAGAGCAGGGGAGTGGGATTAATTGGATAGATCTTTCAAAGAGCCGGCACAGACACAATGGGCCAAATGGCCTCCTTCTGTGCTGTGAGATTCTATGAAAACCAACAACAGTTTGTGTCCTTGTCCTTTACATAGAAACATTGAAGATAGGAGCAGGAGTAGGCCATTCGGCCCCTCGAGCCTGCTCCACCATTCAATGAGATCATGGCTGATCATCCAAATTCAGTACCCTGTCCCTGCTTTCTCCCCATATCCCTTGATCCCTTTAGCCTTAAGAAATATATCCAACTCCTTCTTGAATATATTTAATGAATTGGCCTCTACTGCCTTCTGTGGTAGAGAATTCCACAGGTTCACCACTCTCTGGGTGAAGAAATTCCTCCTCATCTCTGTCCTAAATGGCTTACCCCTTATCCTTAGACTGTGACCCCTGGTTCTGGATTCCCGGGCCATCGGGAACATCCTTCCTGCATCTAGTCTAGTCCTGTTAGAATTTTATAAGTTTCAATGAGATCCCCTCTCATTCTTCTAAACTCCAGCGAGTATAAGCCCAATCGACCCAATCTCTCCTCATACGTCATTCCTGCCATCCCAGGTATCAGCCTGGTGAATCTTCGCTGCACTCCCTCCATGGCAAGAACATCCTTCCTCAGATAAGGCGACCAAAACTGCACACAATACTCAAGATTTGGTCTCACCAAGGCCCTGTACAACTGCAGCAAGACATCCTTGTTCCTGTACTCGAACCCTCTCACTATGAAGGCCAACATACCATTAGCCATCTTAACCGCCTGCTGCACCTGCACGCTTACCTTCAGCGACTGGTGCACAAGGATACCCAGGTCTCGTTGCACTTCCCCTTCTCCCAATCTATTGCCATTCAGATAATAATCTGCCTTCCTGTTTTTGACACCAAAGTGGACAACCTTGCATTTATCCACGTTATATTGCATCTGCCATGCTTCTGCCCAATCACCCAACCTGTCCAAATCATACTGGAGTTTCTCGGCATCCTCCTCACTGCACACACACCCACCCAGCTTTGAGTCATCTGCAAACTTGGAGATATTACATCTAGTTCCCTCGTCTAGATCATTAATATATGTTGTGAATAGCTGGGGTCCAAGGACCGATCCCTGCAGTACCCCACTAGTCACTGCCTGCCACTTGGAAAAAGACCCGTTTATTCCAACTCTTTGCTTTCTGTCTGCCAACCAGTTCTCTATCCAAGTCAATACCTTGCCCCCAATCCCATGTGCTTTAACATCCACTGGTTCTCCCTTATCTATTCTACCAGTTACATGCTCAAAAAATTCCAGTAGATTAGTCAAGCACGATTTACCTTTTGTAAATCCATGTTGACTTTGTCCGATCCTGTCACTGTTTTCCAAGTGCTCTGCTATTCCATCTTTTATAATGGACTCTAGCATTTTCCCCACTACCGATGTCAGGCTTAACGGTCTATAATTCCCCGTTTTCTCTCTACCACCTTTTTTGAATAGTGGGGTTACATTATCTACCCTCTAATCCATGGGTACTGTTCCAGAGTCTATCGAATTTTGGAAGATGACCAGCAATGCATCTATCATTTCTAGGGCCACTTCCTTAAGTACCCTAGGATGTAGATTATCAGGCCCTGGGGATTTATCGGCCTTCAATCCCGTCAATTTCCCTAACACCATTTCCCTACAAATACTGATTTCTTTCAGTTCCTCCCTCTCATTAGACCCTATGTTCCCCGACATCTCTGGGAGGTTATTTGTGTCCTCCTTTGTGAAGATCTCCTTAGTAGATTAAATGGACCAGATAGATTCTTTGATGGGATGGGTTGGGTTACACAAAGCCTGTGAACAGAGAGGGCCGGATGGGTCATATGAACAAAGGAACATAAGATAGGAGCAGGAGTCGGCCATACGGCCCCTCGAGCCTGCTCCGCCATTCAATAAGATGATGGCTGATCATCTACCTCAACTCCACTTTCCTGCACTGTCCCCATATCCCTTGATTCCCTTAATACCCAAAAATCTACCGATCTCTGTCTTGAATATACTCAACGACTGAGCCTCCACAGCCCTCTGGGGTAGAGAATTTCAAAGATTCACCACCCTCTGAGTGAAGACATTTCTCCTCATCTCAGTCCTAAATGGCCGACCCCTTATTCTGAGACTGTGACCCCTGGTTCTAGACTCCCCAGCCAGGGGAAACATCCTCCCTATACCTACCCTGTAAGAATCTTGTATGTTTCAATGAGATATCTCTCATTCTTCTAAACTCTAGCGAATATAGGCCTAGTCTACTGAATCTCTCCTCATAGGACACTCCCAGGAACCAGACAGGTGAACCTTCATTGCACTCCCTTTATGGCAAATATATCCTTCCTTAGGTAAAGAGACCAAAACTGTACACAATACTCCAGGTGTGGTCTCACCAGGGCTCTATATAATTGCAGTAAGACGTCTTTATTCTTATACTCAAATCCTCTTATAATAAAGGCCAACATTCCATTTGCTTTCCTAATTGTTTGCTGTACCTGCATGTTAACTTTCAGTGATTCATGTACAAGGACACGCAGGTCCCTCTGACCATTTAAAAAAATAGTCTACTTTTCTATTTTTCCTACCAAAATGTTATTTGTACTGGACTCATGGGAGCTTGCAAGATCACATTTCGTTGTTCATGTACTTGTGCATTGTACAATGACAATAAAGTTGAATTATTATTATTATTATTATTATTTCTCCACATTATATTCCATTTGCCATGTTCTTGCCCACTCACTTAGCCTGTCTGTATCCCCTTGAAGCCTCTTTGCATCCTCCTAACAACTTACATTCCCACCTAGCTTTGTATCATCAGCAAACTTGGATATATTACATTTGTTCCCCTCATCCAAATCATTGATATAGATTGTGAATAGCTGAGGCCCAAGCACTGATCTTTGTGGTACCCCACTAGTTACAGCCTGCCAACCCGAAAATTACCTGTTTATTCCTATTCTCTGTTTTCTGCCCGTTAACCAATCCTCAATCCATGCTAGTATATTACCCCCACATGAGCCCTAATTTTGTTTAATAATCTCTTGTGTGGCACCTTATCGAATGTCTTCTGAAAATCCAAATACACCACATCCACTGGTTCCCCCTTATCTATTCTGCTAGTTACAACCTCAAAAAACTCTAACAGATTCGTCAAACATGATTTCCCTTTCATAAATCCGTGTCGACTCTGCCCAATCCTATTATTATTTTCTAAGTGCCCTGTTACCACGTTCTTAATAATAGATTCTAGCATTTTCCCTACTATTGATGTCAGGCTAACTGGTCTGTAGTTCCCCGTTTTCTCTCTCCCTCCTTTCTTAAATAGTAGGGTTACATTTGCTATGGAATTTTGGAAGATGACAACCAGTGCATCCACTGTCTCTATAGCCACCTCTTTCAAAACCCTAGGATGTAGGCCATCAGATCTAGGGGATTATCGGCTTTCAGTCCCATTAATTTCTCCAGAATTTTTTCTTTTTACTAATACTAATTTCTTTCAGTTCCTCATTCTCGCTAGACCCTTGGTTCTGCACTATTTCTGGGAGGTTTTTTGTGTCTTCCGTGAAGGCAGACACAAAGTATTTGTTTAATTTCTCTGCCATTTCCTTATTCCCCATTATAATTTCTCCTGTCTCAGCCTGTAAGGGACCCACATTTACTTTCGCTAATCTTTTTCTTTTTACATACCTATAGAAGCTTTTACAATCTGTTTTTATGTCTCGTGCTAGTTTACTCTCATTCTATTTTCCCTCTCTATCAATTTCTTGGTCCTCCTTTGCTGAATTCTAAAATCCTCCCAATCCTCAGGCTTACTACACTTTTTGGAAACATTATAAGCCTCTTCCTTTGATCTAATACTATCTTTAACTTCTCTTGTTAGCCACAATTGGACCACTTTTCCTGTGGGGTTTTTGTGCCTTAAAGGAATGTATTTTTATTGTAAATTATGTATTAATTCTTTAAATGCTAGCCATTGCTTGTCTACCATCATACCTTTTAATGTAGTTTCCCAATCTACCTTAGTCATACCCACATAGTTTGCTTTGTTTAGATTTAAGTCCCTAGTTTCGGATTTAACTAAATCACTTTTGAACTTAATATAAAATTCTACATATTATGGTCACTCTTCCCTAAAGGTCCCTTTACTGCAAGGTTATTAATTAACCCTTTCTCGTTGCACAATACTAAATCTAAAATAGCCTGATCCCTAGTTGGTTCCTCAACATACTGATCTAGAAAAAAACTTGCATACATTCCATGAATTTGTCCTCCATACTATTACTGCATATTTGGTTTGCCCAGTCTATATGTAGATTAAAGTCCCCCATGATTACCCTTGTTACATGCGTTCCTGATTTATACTCTGCCCTACATTACAACTGCTGTTTGGGGGCTGAAAACAACTCCTTGCTGCCCCTTGCTGTTTCTTATCTCCACCCAAACTGATTCTACTTCTTGATTTTTGGAACCAAGATCCTTTCTCTCCACTGTCTTTATCCCATCCTTTATTATCAGGGTTACCCCTCCTCCTTTTCCATTTTGCCTATCTCTTCTAAAAGTTAAGGGTCAAATGGCCTTTTTCGGGATGGGCTATTTAGGGAGGGTAAAGTAATAACATGATGATCACAAGGTGACTGAGAATTAACAACAGCTCTCGATCTTCCCACAGCTTCGAATAAGTGTGAGCTGAACTGCATTCCCCAAGGTGAAAACTTTTATTATCGGCATAAAGAAGCGGTTAAAGACGGAACTTTGTGCGAACCCGGAAACCGCAACATCTGCATCGAGGGTGTCTGCAAGGTGAGTTCACTCGTTGGCCGAGGCACAGTCAAGGACCAGAGAGTAAGGTGGGTGGTCGGTTGCTCCTTCCTCCTTAACTTTAAAAACTGTAGTTAACAGGACCTGTCTGTCAGTGGCAGTGAACTGTCAGTCATCTGTAAGTGTTTGTCTTGAATAGGCACTAATCACAGGGAGCTGAGCCTATACTTGTAACTCGGGTGTGGCAAATTTATTAGAGTTTTATGAGGATGTAACTAGCAGGGTAGATAAAGGGGAAGCAGTGGATGTAGTATATTTGGATTTCCAAAAGGCATTCAATAAGGTGCCACATAAAAGGTTGCTATGCAAGATAAAGGCTCATGGGGTTAGGGGTAATATATTAGCATGGATAGAGGATTGGTTAACAGACAGAAAACAGAGAGTAGGGATAAACAGGTCCTTTTCAGGTTGGCAGCCTGTAACCAGTGGGGTGCCACAAGGATCAGCGCTTGGACTTCACTTATTTACAATTTATATTAATGGCTTAGATGAAGTGACCGCGGGTAATATATCCAAGTTTGCTAATGATACAAAGCTAGGTGGGATAGTAAGCTGTGAGGAGGACACAAGTCTACAAAGGGATATAGACAGGTTAAGTGAGTGGGCAAGAAGGTGGCAGATGGAGTGTAATGTGGGGAAATGTGAGGTTATTCACTTTGGTAACAGAAAAACAGAATATTTTTAAAATGGTGAGTAACTTTCAAATGTTGGTGTTCAGAGAGATTTAGGTGTCCTCGTACAGGAAACAGAGTTAACATGCAGGTACAGCAAGCAATTAGGAAGGCAAATGGCATGTTGGCCTTTATTGTAAGGGGGTTGGAATACAAGAGTACAGAAGCCTTGATACAATTGTACAGGGCCTCGGTGAGACCACACCTGGAGTATTGTGCACAGTTTTGGTCTCATTAAGGAAGGGTATACTTGCCTTAGAGGTGGTGCAACGAAGGTTCACTAGATTGATTCCTAGGATGCGAGGGCTGTCCTATGATGAGAGATTGTGTAGAATGGGCCTGTACTCTCTGGAGTTTAGAAGAATGAGAGGTGATCTCATTGAAACACACAAGATTCTGAGGGGGATTGACAGGGTAGATGCTGAGAGGTTGTTTCCCCTGGCTGGAGAGTCTAGAACTAGGGGGCATAGTCTCAGAATAAGGGGTCGGCCATTTAAGACTGAGATGAGGAGGAATTTCTTCAGTCAGAGGGTTGTGAATCTTTGGAATTCTCTGCCCCATAGTGCTATGGATGCTGAGTCGTTGAGTATATTCAAGGCTCAGATCGATAGGGGAATTTGGACTCGAGAGGAATCAAGGGTTATGGAGATCGGGCGGGAAAGTGGAGTTGAAGTTGAAGATCAGCCATGGTGTTATTGAATGGCAGAGCAGGTTCGAGGGGCCCTGTGGCAGAGCAGGCTCGAGGGGCCCTGTGGCGGAGCAGGCTCGAGGGGCCCTGTGGCGGAGCAGGCTCGAGGGGCCCTGTGGTGGAGCAGGCTCGAGGGGCCGTGTGGTGGAGCAGGCTTGAGGGGCCATGTGGTCTACTCCTGCTCCGAATTCTTATGTTCTTATTATGTTCTTCCCACACACCAGCTACAATCTACTACTAACGTTCTCTCAGCTCAGGAGGAGGCTGGTCCTGCCTGTGGAGAGAATGTCCGTTTTAGATTGTAGCTAGTGGGTCAGACCATTTGGAGACTTTGGCCAAAACCTATGGAAAACAGTAGTGAGGAAGCCCTGGTTATTTCTTGACCCTTCCTCTCCCTCCCCTTGCCACTCCCCAACTTTTCTCCCCAGCTCTTCTAAAGACATTGGTTGCTTCCTGGGATCCCACTATTCTCTGACACCTTGCTTGAGTGGCCATTATTCACAAAATAGTCAAGTCACCACTCATTCACTCACACCTCACTCACACTCACTCACTCACGCACTCGCTCACGCGCTCTCTCGCACTCGCTCTCGCACTCGCTCTCGCTCTCACTCTCACGCACTCGCTCTCACAATCGCACTCGCTCTCACTCTCGCACTCGCTCTCACTCTCACACTCTCTCACCCACCAACTCTCACACTCACTCACACACCGACTCACTCACACTCACACTCACTCTCACTCTCTCTCACTCTCACTCTCACTCTCTCACATTCACACTCACTCTCTCACACACTCACTCACCCTCCAACTCTCGCACTCTCTCTCACACTCACTCACTCACACTCTCACTCTCACTCACTCACTCTCACTCACTCACTCACCCACCGACTCACTCACTCTCTCCCTCACTCACTCACACCCTCGCTCACGCTCTCACTCACGCACTCACACCATCACTCACACCCTCGCTCACATTCTCGCTCTCGCTCTCCCACCGACTCACTCACACTCTCACTCACACTCACAATCTCTCATTCACTTCCACCGACACACTCACTCACCCTCTCAGTCACTCACTCACCGACTCTCACTCTCACTCACTCACTCTCTCGCTCTTGCTCTCGCTCACTCTCTCTCACACTCACATTCACTCTCACTCTCACTCACCAACACTCTCACTCTCTCACTCACCCACCCACCGACTCTCTCACGCTCACTCACACGCTCACTCACACACTCACTCACTCTCATTCACACTCACACTCTCTCACTCTCACTCACTCACTCACTCACTCACTCACTCACACTCACCCACTCACACTCACCCACACACACACTCACTCACCCACACACACTCACTCACTCACCTCACACTCACCCACTCACTCACACACACACACACACACACACACACACACACACACACTCTCACTCTCACACTCACTCACTCGCTCTCGCACTCTCGCTCTCGCACTCGCTCTCATCTCTCTCACTCACTCACTCTCTCTCACTCACTCACTCACTCACTCACTCACTCACCCACCAACTCACTCACACACTCACACTCTTACTGTCACTCTCTCACTGTCACTCTCACTCACTCTCACACTCACCCACCCACCGACTCTCTCTCACTCACACTCTCACTCTCTTATTCACTCTCACTCTCACTGACTCACTCACACTCACTCTCTCTCACACACACTCACTCACTCTCATTCACACTCACACTCTCACTCTCTCTCACTCTCTCTTTCTCACTCTCACTCTCATTCACACTCACCCACTCTCACTCTCTCTCACTCTCTCTTTCTCACTCTCACTCTCATTCACACTCACACTCTCACTCTCTCTCTCTCTCTTTCTCACTCTCACTCTCATTCACACTCACACTCTCACTCTCTCTCTCTCACTCTCTCTTTCTCACTCTCACTCTCATTCACACTCACCCACTCTCACTCTCTCTCACTCTCACTCACTCACTCATTCACACTCACACTCTCACTCTCTCTCTCTCTTTCTCACTCTCACTCTCACTCACTCACTCTCATTCACACTCTCACTCTCACACTCTATCACTCACACACACTCACTAACACACGCACACACACTCACTCTCCCACTCACTCTCGCACACTCTCACTCACACTCACTCACACTCTCATTCACACTCACACTCTCACTCTCTCTCTCTCTCTTTCTCACTCTCACTCTCTCTCTCTCTCTTTCTCACTCTCACTCTCACTCACCCACTCTCGCTCTCTCTCACTCACTCACTCACTCACCCACACACTCACTCACACTCTCGCTCACGCTCACACTCACTCACTCACATTCAGTCTCACACTCACACACTCACTCACTCTCTCACGCTCACTCACTCTTTCACTCACACTCTCACTCACTCTCACTCTCAGTCACTCATACTCACTCTCATTCTCACTCACTCACACTCACTCACATTCCTCTCACACACACTCACGCTCTCACTCACACACACTCTCGCACTCACACTCACCCACTCACTCACACACTCTCTCAGCCACTCACTCACACTCTCACTCACACTCATTCACTCACTCTCACGCTCACTCACTCGCTCACTCACTCTCACTCACTCTCTCACTCTCTCTCACTCTCTCTCACTTTCTCTCACTCTATCACACTCTATCACACTCACTCACTCTCTCACACTCTCTCTCACTCTCTCACTCTCACTCATACACACTCACCCACTCACTCACTCATTCACACTCACTCACTCTCACACTCACCCACTCACACTCTCTCACCCACACATTCACATTCTCCCACTCACACTCTCGCCCACTCACACTCTCGCCCACTCTTTCTCACACTCTCACTCACTCACTCTCACGCTCACTCACTCTTTCACTCACACACACTCTCACACTCACAATCTCTCTCACTCTCACACTCACTCACAAAATATCACACTCACTCACTCACCGACTCTCACTCTCACTCTATCACTCTCTCACTCACCGACTCACTCTCAATCTCGCTCACTCTCTCTCACACTCACACACACTCACTCTCACTCACACACTGACTTGCTCTCTCACTCTCACTCACTCACCCACTGACTCACTCATTCACTCACTCACTCACACGCACACTCTCACTCACTCACTCACTCACACACACTCTCACTCTCTCTCACTCGCACTCTCACACTCTCGCACTCGCTCTCACTCTCTCTCACACTCACTCTCTCACTCTCACTCTCACACTCACTCACTCACCCACCGACACACTCACACTCTCACACTCTCTCACTCTCACTCACTCACCCACCAGCACACTCACTCTCACTCTCACCCACCCACCGACTCACTCACTCTCATTCTCACTCTCTCAAACACTCACCCACTCTCACACTCACTCTCACTCACACTCACTCTCACTCTCTCACTCTCACTCTCACTCTCTCACTCACTCTCATTGACACTCACACTCTCATTCACACTCACTCTCTCACACTCTATCACTCACTTACACTCTCACACTCACACTCACACACACTCACACTCACACACTCACTCTCTCACTCACACTCTCACTCTCACTCACTCTCATTGACACTCACTCTCATTCACACTCACACACTCACTCTCACTCACCCACTCACTCACACTCACCCGCTCACTCACAAACACTCACTCACACACACACACACACTCTCACTCTCCCACTCACTCTCACACACTCTCACTCGCACTCTCGCACTCACTCTCTCTCTCACACTCACTCCCTCACTCACCCACCGACTCACTCACTCACACTCTCACTCTCACTCATTCACTCACTCACCCATACACACTCTCACGCTCACTCACGCTCACTCACGCTCACTCACTCACACTCAGTCTCACACTCACTCTCTCACTCTCTCACTCACACTCACTCTCACTGTCACTCATACTCACATTCACTCTCACTCACACTCACTCACTCACATTCCTCTCACTCACTCTCTCACTCACACATTCACGCTCTCACACTCTCACTCACACACACTCTCACACCCTCACTCTCACCCACTCACACACACTCTCTCAGCCACTCACTCACACTCACTCACTCTCTCTCACTCACTCTCTCTCACGCTCACTCACTCTCACTCTATCACACTCACTCACTCTCACTCACACTGTCTCTCTCTCTCTCACTCACTCTCACTCTCACACACTCACCCACTGACTCACTCATTCACTCACTCACACACACACTCTCGCTCTCTCACTCACCCTCTCACACTCTCACTCACTCTCGCACTCGCACTCTCACTCTCTCTCACACTCACACTCTCACACTCACTCATTCACCCACCGACACTCTCACACTCTCACACTCTCTCACTCTCACTCACTCACCAGCACACTCACTCTCACACTCACTCTCACTCTCACACTCACCCACCCACCGATTCACTCACTCTCACTCACTCTCATTCTCACTCTCACACACAATCACCGACTCTCACACTCACTCACTCTCACTCTCACACTCACACTCACACTCACCCACTCTCACTCTCACACTCACTCTCACTCACACTCACTCTCACTCTCACTCACTCTCATTGACACTCTCACTCTCTCACACTCTATCACTCACTTACACTCTCACTCTCACACTCACACTCTCACTCACCCACACACTCACACTCACTCACCCACTCACCCACTCACTCACACTCACCCGCTCACTCACAAACACTCACTCACACACACACACACACACTCTCACTCTCCCACTCACTCTCACACACTCTCACTCGCACTCTCGCTCTCTCGCACTCACTCTCTCTCTCTCACACTCACTCACTCACTCACTCACTCACCCACCGACTCACTCACTCACACTCTCGCTCTCACTCATTCACTCACTCACCCATACACTCACTCACACTCTCTCACACTCTCTCACACTCTCACTCACGCTCACACTCACCTACTCACTCACACTCAGTCACACACTCACTCTCTCACTCACACTCACTCTCACTGTCGCTCATACTCACACTCACTCTCACTCACACTCACTCACTCACACTCACTCACTCACTCTCACTCACACTCACTCACTCACATTCCTCTCACTCTCACTCTCACTCACACATTCACGCTCTCTCACTCTCACTCACACACACACTCGCACTCACACTCACACACCCTCACTCTCACCCACTCACTCACACACTCTCTCAGCCACTCACTCACACTCTCACTCACACACACTCACTCACTCTCTCTTGCTCACTCTCACACTCACTCACTCTCTCTCACACTCGCTCTCACTCTCACTCATACACACTCACCCACTCACTCACACTCATTCACACTCACTCACTCTCATACTCACCCACTCACACTCTCTCACCCACACACTCACATTCTCCCACTCACTCTCACCCATTCACACTCTCACCCACTCTTTCTCACACTCTCACTCACTCACTCTCACACTCACAATCTCACTCTCACTCACTCACCGACTCTCACTCTATCACTCTCTTACTCACAGACTCACTCTCGCTCTCGCTCACTCTCTCTCACACTCACACACACTCACTCTCACTCACTCACTGACTCTCTCACTCACGCTCACTCGCGCTCATTCATGCTCACTCTCTCTCACACTCACAATCACTCTCATTCTCACTCACTCACTCACACACTCAGTCTCACACTCAGTCTCACACTCAGTCTCACACTCAGTCTCACACTCAGTCTCACACTCACACACTCACACTCTCACTCTCGCTCACTCTCACTCTCACTTTCGCTCATACTCCCACTCACACTCACTCACTCTCACTCCTCTCACTCTCTCACTCACACACACTCTCACACTCACACTCACACTCACACACTCACACTCACACTCACCCACTCACTCTCACACTCACCCACTCACTCTCACGCTCACTCTCACCCACTCACTCACACACTCTCTCACCCACTCACTCACTCACTCTCTCTCGCTCACTCTCATGCTCACTCACTCTTCACTCTCACTCACTCACACTCACTCACTCTCTCTCACTCACTCTCTTTCTCTCACACTCACTCACTCACTCACACTCACTCACTCTCACTCATACACACTCACCCACTCACTCACACTCATTCACACTCACCCACTCACTCTCACACTCACCCACTCACACTCTCACCCACTCACAGTCTCACCCACTCTTTCTCACACTCACTCACTCTCACTCACACTCACCCACTCACACTCTCACCCACTCACACTCTCGCCCACTCACACTCACCGAATCACTCTAGCACTCTCACTCACTCACCGACACGCTCTCGCTCACACTCACACACTTTCACTCTCACCCACCCACCGACTCACTCACTCTCACTCTCTCTCTCTCTCTCACTCTCACTCATTCACTCACTCACACTCTCACACTCACTCACCCACCGACTCACTCACACTCGCGCTCACACTCACTCACACTCTCACTCTGAGTCTCGCTCTTGCTTACACACTCACACTCATTCGCATTCACACTCATTCACACTCACTCTCTCTCCCTCCCACTCCCACTCACTCTCACTCTCACACTCACTCTCTCATGCTCACTCTCATGCTCACGCTCTGCTCTGTCTCACTCTCTCACTCACCCACTCACTCATTCACACTCACTCACACTCACACCCACTCACACTCTCAGTCACTCACCCACACACTCACTCTCTCTCATTCTCACTCTCTCTCACCCACCGACTCACTCACACTCTCTCTCACTCACACTCTCTCTCACTCACACACGCTCTCTCTCGCTCTCGCTCTCGCTCACAGTCACTTACACTCACATTCACTTACACTCTCACTCTCACACTCGCTCACACACTCACCCGCCGACTCACTCACACTCACTCTCACCGACTCACACTCTCGCTCACTCTCACTCTCTCACACTCGCACACTCCCACTCACTCACCGACTCACTCACTCTCTCTCTCACTCACACTCACCCACCAACTCACTCACACTCACTCTCACCCTCTCACTCACCCTCTCACTCACCCTCTCACTCACCCTCTCACTCAACCTCTCACTCTCACTCTCTCACACTCACACACTCAAACTCTCACTCATTCACCTCACTCACACTCACCCACCGACTCACTCTCACTCTCACTCTCTCTCACCCTCTCTCACTCACTCACACTCTCACTCTCTCACTCTCACTCACTCTCTCACCGACTCACTCACTCACTCACTCACACCCTCTCTCACTCTCGCTCACACTTACTCTCACTCACACTCACTCACTCACACACTCACTCTCACACTCTCTCAAACTCACTCTCTCTCACTCTCGCCCTCTTTCACTCTCACTCTCTCTCACCCACCCACCGACTCACTCACTTACTCTCACTCACACTCACATTCACTCTCTCACTCTCACTCTCACTCATTCACTCACTCACCCACCGACTCACTCACTCACTCACCCTCTGACTCACTCACTCACACTCACTCACACTCTTCTCTCGCTCACTCACGCTCACTCACTGTCACTCTCTCTCTCACTCACCGACTCGCTCACTCTCACTCTCGCTCACACTCAGTCTCACACTCACACGCTCACTCACTCACACTCTCACTTCCACTCTAGCTCACTCTCAATTTTCAATTCAATTCAATTCAATTCACATCGCTTTATTGGCATGATGAGGTACATCTTATGTTGCCAAAGCATCGAAAAACATTTATGGTTGAACACATAAACGCAGATCTATTCATACAGTGTATAAACAGATATATCCCTGAGTGTATAACTATACATTCGTATAATTTGTATATACTCTTTTCTTAGGTTTACTGGTTGTCCCTCTGTTTATGGCAAGCTGTAACATAGTGTGCCGCTAAGGTTACACAGTTTCTCTGTTCCCCTAGTAGGTATGGGAGTTTTTGGTCGTCATTCAAATTTCTGAATTCAGGGCATATTTGTGTGAATTTTTGGTAGAAATTCTCCCTGATGCCCTGATATTTTCCACAAGCTGTGAGGAAGTGCATCTCTGTCTCCACCACTCCCAGGGCAGCACGGTGGCATAGTGGTTAGCACTGTTGCCTCACAGCGCCAGGGACACGGGTTCAAATCCGGCCTCAGGTGACTGTCTGTGTGGAGTTTGCACATTCTCCCCGTGTTTGCGTGGGTTTCCTCCGGGTGCTCTGGTTTCCTCCCACAGTCCAAAGATGTGCGGGTTAGGTTGATTGGCCATGATAAAAAAAATTGGCCCTTAGTGTTAGGGGGGATTAAATACGTGGGGTTACGGGGATAGGGCTTGGGTGGGATGGCTGTCGGTGTAGGGACCGGGTGCTAGCGTTTGGATGATCAGCCATGATCTCGTTGAATAGCAGAGCAGGCTCGAAGGGCCGAATGGCCTACTCCTGCTCCTATCTTCTATGTTTCTATGACTGCAGTGAGAGCATATCCTGTCCTCTCTTGGCAGCCGGGTCTGTCTGTGTCTGCCTTTTTCGATCGCCAGGCTATGTTCACTAAGTCTGTACCTTGTCAAGGTTTTTCTCAGTTTGCTATCCTTTACCATGGTCAGGTATTCAGCCATGTTGTATTGTCTGTTTAGGGCCAAGTAGCAATTGAGTTTGTTTTGGGTTTTTGTTGTTTCTGCCCAATATGACAGGTATTTTTCCTTTTGCTTAGTGACAATTGTGTTGGGTCGAATTCTCTGTGCTACAATGTCACTGTCCTGGGGCTGGTTATTGTTAGTAGTGTTAGTGGTGGCTTCACTGAGTCCCAGGACTAGTTGACTGAGGGTATTCTTCTTTATGGTCCTCTCTTGGCATTTCAAGGCTTCGTAATGATCGCAGTGGGGGTTGCTCATTTTTAGGTGTTTCCACAATTTGGTGGCTCTTTTTTGGATAGTAATTACTAATGGATATTGGCCTAGTTCTGCCCTGCATGCATTGTTTACGGTTTTCCTTTGAGTCCGGAGGATACTTTTACAGAATTCTGCATGTAGGATCTCAATTGGGTGTTTGTCCCATTTTGCAAATTCTTGTTGTGTTAGCGGTCCCCACACCTCACTGCCATAGAGTGCAATTGGTTCAATTACTGATTTAAAAATTTTGAGCCAAATGCTAATTGGGATTTCTATTTGGATTGATCTTTTAATGGCATAGAAAGCCCTTCTAGCTTTCTCTTTCAGTTCATTCACAGCCAGATGAAAATTTCCCGTAGAGCTGATTTTTATGCCCAAGTATGTGTAGTTAGTGGTTTGTTCGATTTTAGTTGTTCCTAGTGTGAAATTTATTCTGGGTCCCTGATGTCTGGATCTTTGCTGGAACACAAGGACTTTGGTTTTTTGGGGGTTTATTGTTAGGGCCCAGGTCTGACAGAATGACTCCAGCAGATCCAGGTTCTGCTGTAGACCCTCCTTAGTTGGTGACAGCAGAACCAGGTTATCTGCATAGAGGAGGAATTTAACCTTGGATTCATATAGGGTGAGGCCGGGTGCTGTAGATTGTTCAAGTAGCTTTGCCAACTCATTTATGTAAATATTAAAGAGTGTCGGTGAGATGGGCGAGCCCTGCGTCACACCACGCCCCTGTGGGAAGTATTTTGTTTGTTTGTCTCCAATTTTAACTGCACATTTATTGTTTGTATACATTGATTTAATTACATCATATGTTTTTCCCCCTACACCACTTTCAATAAGTTTCAAGAATAGACCGTCGTGCCAGATGGAATCGAAAGCCTTCTGGAAATCTATAAAGCAGGCAAAAATTTTGCTTTTGTTTTGATGAACATGTTTGTCAATTAGGGTCTGTAGGGTTAAGATATGATCTGATGTTCTATAGTTTGGTAGGAATCCCATTTGGCTTTTACTCAAGACATTGTGCTCCTCAAGGAAGTTTATAAGTCTTTTGTTTGATACTACAGAAAACCTTCCCCAGGTTACTGTTTACACAGATGCCTCGATAGTTATTTGGGTCAACTTTGTCCCCACTTTTGTATATGGGCGTTATGAGTCCTTTGTTCCAGATATCAGGGAAGTAACCGACACTCAGAACCAAGTTGAAGAGTTTCAGTATAGCCAATTTCATTTTATCGTCCGTGTGTTTAATCATCTCGCTTAGGATGCCGTCTGCTCACTCTCGCTCATACTCACACTCACTCTCATTCACACTCACTCACTCTCATTTACACTCACACTCACTCACACACACACTCACTCTCACTCCTCCCACTCTCACTCTCTCACACTCACTCTCACACTCACAATCTCACTCACACTCACACTCACAATCTCACTCACACTCTCACTCAGACTCACGCTCACACTCTCACTCACACACACTCACTCACACACTCACTCACTCACACTCACTCACTCACTCTCTCACGCTCACTCAATTCAATTCAATTCAATTCAATTCAATTCAAATCGCTTTATTGGCATGACAAGTTACATCTTATGTTGCCAAAGCATCGAAAAACATTCATGTTTGTTCTCAAAAATACAGATCTACCTATACAGTGTATAAACAGATATATCCCTGAGTGTATAAATATACTTTCATATCTATATATATAAAGCGGCTCTTCTGTCTGTCCCGATGTCTGTCTGTCCGTTCTCTATACGTTTGAAAGTTACAGAGCGTACCGACGCGCGCGTCACCTCAAAAGAAAGCTTGCGATTCCGGACCGGTCATAGGCGTATTTACGTTTCGGCCGGACAAAAACCGCGCCCGCGGTATCCGAAAAACGTTCAGCCTTCCGCTCATTAGCATCTCATTAGCGACCGTGTGACATCGAGGTCGACCAATCGGACGGCGGGTTCCTTCCTACAGTTGAGTGTCGAGTGACTCGACGATTGACCAATCCTACGCTTCGGTGACCTGACCGGTCGACCAATCGGTGCGTGTGTGGGCGGGCCTTATCCTTCTGAACTGAGGTGAGTGGCCGCCATCTTGATTTTTCACAATTTTTTCCCCCACACTTTCAGTGTGTTAGGGAAGTAAGGTAAATATTTTAATGATGTGTTAGGGAATTAAATAATAATTTAATAGGGGGGGGAGAGCCTCGGGAAATCGCGGGGGGGGGGAGAGCCTCGGGAAATCGCGGGGGGGAGAGCCTCGGGAAATAGCGGGGGGGGGGAGAGCCTCGGGAAATCGCGGGGGGGGGAGAGCCTTGGGAAATCGCGGGGGGGGGAGAGCTGATGAGTTTAAAAAAAACAAGAGGCCGCCAGTTGCGCGGCCGCCTTGACGACGGCACGCATTCGCACGGCCCCCGTTACCCCGGCAACGGGGCACGCAAGCAGTCTTGCCTGCTCCCCGCGGGCCGCCTCGCGTCGCCCGCACTGACCGCGCATGCGCCGCCCGCGAGAGCCCGCTCCCGGCGTCGGCCGCCACTCAGCATTCCCGCTGTCGCAACGGCACCGGACCTCAGGCGCTAGGCAGGTGGAGGGGCCGGAGAGAGGGACAGAGGGGAGCGGGGGAGTGGGGGAGGGGTGGGGGTGGGCGAAAGGAGGGGAGGGGAGGGAGGGAGACGGGAGGGGAGGGAGGGAGACAGGGGAGGGGAGGGAGGGAGAGGAGGGGAGGGGAGGGAGAGAGGGGAGGGGAGGGAGGGATAGGACAGGGAGAGGACATGACAGGGAGAGGGGGGACACACGGGCAGGGAGACCAAGCGCCCCAAAATTGCCCTCGCAACGCGGGGCTCCCCAGCTAGTAATTTATATATACTCTTTTGGCAAGCTGTAACATAGTGTGCCGCTAGTGTTACACAATTTCTCTCTTCCCCTAGTAGGTATGGGAGTTTTTGGTCGTCATTCTCACTCTCGCCCCCTCTCGCTCACTCTCTCTCACTCTCACTCTCACACTCACTCATACACACTCACCCACTCACTCACACTCATTCACACTCACCCACTCACTCTCACACTCACCCACTCTCACTCTCTCACCCACACGCTCACACTCTCACCCACTCACACTCTCGCCCACTCTCTCTCACACTCACTCACTCACTCTCATGCTCACTCACTCACTCACTCTCTCACTCACTCTCACACTCGCACTCTCACTCACACTCACTCACTCTCTCACACTCACAATCTCTCTCACTCTCACTCACTCACAATCTCACTCACACTCACTCTCACTCACCGACTCTCACTCGCACTCTCTCACTCACTCTCACTCTCACTCACTCACCGACTCACTCACTCACTCTCACCCTCTCTCACTCACCCACCCACCGACTCACTCACTCTCACTCACTCTCACTCATTCACTCACTCACACACTCACTCACTCACCCACGACTCACTCTCACACTGACACTCACTCACACTCTCACTCTCAGACTCTCTCACTCTCACTTGCTCTCGCTCACACTCATACACATTCAGTCTTATTCACACTCACACTCTCAGTCTCTCACTCCCACTCCCACACTCTCACTCACTCTCACTCTCTCACTCTCACACGCACTCACTCACTTACTCTCATGCTCACTCTCTCACTCACTCTCTCACTCTCACGCTCTCTCTCACTCACTCTCACTCACCCACTCGCTCACACTCATTCACACTCACCCACTCACTCACACTCATTCACACTCACCCACTCACTTGCACTCTCACTCTCGCTCTCTCACTCACCGACTCACTCACTCTCTCACCCTCTGACTCACTCACTCACACTCACTCACACTCACCCACTCACTTGCACTCTCACTCTCGCTCTCTCACTCACCGACTCACTCACTCTCTCACCCTCTGACTCACTCACTCACACTCACTCACACGCTCTCACACTCTTCGCTCGCTCGCTCTCGCTTGCTCGCTCTCGCTCACTCACACTCACTCTCTCACTCACCGACTCTTCGCTCACACTCAGTCTCTCACTCACACTCTCACTTCCACTCTCACTCACTCTCACTCTCGCTCATACTCACACTCACTCTCATTCACACTCACTCACACTCACTCTCATTTACACACTCACTCACTCACTCTCACTCCTCTCACTCTCTCTCTCACACTCACACTCTCACTCACACACTCTCACCCACTCACTCTCTCACTCTCACTCACTCTCTCTCACTCACTCACTCACTCACACACTCACACTCACTCTCACTCATATACACTCACCCACTCACTCACACTCATTCACACTCACCCACTCACTCTCATACTCACCCACTCTCACTCTTTCACCCACACGCTCACACTCTCACCCACTCACCCACTCATACTCTCACCCACTCTCTCTCTCACTCTCACGCACTCTCACGCTCACTTACTCACTCTCATGCTCACTCACACACACACTCTCGCACTCTCACTCACAATCACTCACTCTCACAATCTCTCTCTCACTCACTCACTCAATCTCACTCACACTCACTCTCACTCACTCACCGACTCTCACTCGCACTCTCTCACTCACTCTCACTCACTCTCACTCACACTCTCACACTGACACTCACTCACACTCTCACTCTCAGACTCTCTCACTCACTCTCGCTGACACACACACATTCACTCTCACTCCCACTCCCACTCCCACACTCACATTCACTCTCACACTCACTCTCTCACTCTCACACGCACTCGCTCACTTACTCGCACGCTCACTCTCTTGCTCACTCTCTCACTCACTCTCTCACTCACTCTCGCGCTCTCTCCCACTCACTCATGCTCATTCACACTCACCCACTCACTCACACTCATTCCCACTCACTCGCACTCTCACTCTCGCACTCTCACTCTCACTCTCGCTCTCTCACTCACCGACTCACTCACTCTCTCACACTTACACACTCTCACTCTCACTCATTCACCGATTCACTCTCTCACTCACTCACTGTCACTGATACACACTCACCCACCCACTCACTCTCACACTCACCCACTCACTCACTCTCACACTCACCCACTCACACTCTCTCACCCACACGCTCACACTCTCGCCCACTCACACTCTCGCCCACTCTCTCTCACTCACTCACTCTCACTCACACACACTCTCACATTCACACCCTCTCTCACTCTTTCACTCACACTCACTCACAATCTCACTCACTCACTCTCACTCACTCACTCTCACTCTCTCACACTCACTCACTCACACTCACTCATGCTCACTCACACTCACACACGCTCACTCATACTCACACATTCACACACACTCTCACTCACACTCGCTCACTCTCACTCACTCACACACTCTCACTCACACTCGCTCACTCACTCTCACACACTCACTCTCTCACTCACTCACTCTCACTCACTCTCACTCACTCGCTCACTCACTCTCACACACTCACTCTCTCACTCTCTCACTCACTCTCACTCACACACACTCACTCTCACTCACACTCACACACACACACACACTCACTCACACACACGCACACTCACACACTCTCACTCTCACTCACTCACTCTCTCACCCACTCTCACGCACTCTCACTCTCACCCACTCACTCTCTCACACACTCACCCACTCACTCTCTCACACACTCACCCACTCACTCTCTCACTCTCTCACTCTCTCACACACTCACACACTCACCCACTCACTCTCTCACACACTCACCCACTCACCCACTCACTCTCTCACACACTCACCCACTCACTCTCTCACACACTCACCCACTCACTCTCTCACACTCTCACCCACTCTCACCCACTCACCCACTCACCCACTCTCTCACACTCTCTCTCACACACTCACCCACTCACTCTCTCACCCACTCACCCACTCACTCTCTCACACACTCACCCACTCACTCTCTCACACACTCACCCACTCACCCACTCACTCTCTCACCCACTCACCCACTCTCACCCACTCTCACCCACTCACCCACTCACCCACTCTCACTCTCACACACTCACCCACTCACCCACTCACCCACTCTCACCCACTCACCCACTCACCCACTCACCCACTCTCACCCACTCACCCACTCTCACCCACTCACTCTCACACACTCTCACCCACTCACCCACTCACCCACTCTCACCCACTCACCCACTCACCCACTCACTCACACACTCACTCTCACCCACTCACCCACTCACCCACTCTCACCCACTCACCCACTCACCCACTCACCCACTCTCACCCACTCTCACCCACTCACCCACTCTCACTCACACTATTACACTCACACTCTCACCCACTCACACTCACTCTCACTCACACTATTACACTCACACTCTCACCCACTCACACTCTCACCTACTCTCTCTCACTCTCACTCACTCTCACGCACAATCTCACTCACAATTTCACTCACAATCTCACGCACACACACACACTCACTCTCACTCACCGACACACTACCGACACACTCTCGCTCACACTCTCTCTCACACTCACTCTCTCTCACTCTCACTCTCTCTCTCTCTCACTCTCTTACTCACTCTTACTCTTACTCTCACCCTCTCTCACTCTCTCTCACCCACCGACACTCTCACTCTCACTCATTCACTCTCACTCTCACTCATTCACTCTCTCTCACTCTCTCACTCACTCTCACTCACTCACTCACTCTCACTCTCTCTCACCCACCGACTCACTCATTCACTCACTCACACTCACTCACTCACTCACTCGCCCACCGACTCACTCACTCTCGCTCACACTCACTCACACTCTCACTCGCTCGCTCTCGCTCACACACTCACACTCATTCACATTCACTCTCATTCACACTCACACTCTCTCACTCTCACTCACTCATTCTGTCTTTTACTGGAGAGTGATCAGGAGTGAGAACCATTGCTGAGATTTGCCCCTCCCCTTTCCCTAGCCAGCAAGATTGAGATGTGTGTAGCAGCCCCACCACTCCATTGGGTGAGGTAGCTAGCCCAGCGCAGGCCAGGGATTGAACATGGGATCTCCCTGGTTTGTGTTCCGCACGCGAGGCAGTGCTGACCAACTGAGCCAGCAGGGGAAGCTCATCCTTGTTGGTTCTTATCCTTTTGCTTTTTGTTCCCTTCTACACCCCATTTTGAAGGAGTCTAGGTAACTGCATCAGATTCACCACCAATATCAATGTGACTGTGACCAGCTACCCCTTGGGGCCCCAGAATGCCAGTGGGGACAGTCTTTGCCTATGGATCCTTGTGCTGGTGAAATCATTCCACGAAGGACCATTAGATTGGTGTTTGATGGTATCCCTGTGGACTGTGCCTCATCTGTGAAGGAGCAAAGCTTCATCGCATGATCGGGAGCAAGTCAATCTTCGGGTGACATCAAAGAGGAATGACTTCAAAATAAGGCACAAAAGAAAAAAAAAACGGAATCATTCAGATGATGGGTGAAATATAAAAGGCAGCAAGTCGGCTACAAAAGGGAAGGCACAGCGGCCTTTGAAGCTAAGAGACGAAGAGGGCTAAGAGTAGCTTGAGTGACTATGAGTGGCTTGGTTCTCACTTGATCCAAACTCCGCCTGATGCCAGGGGGCTTCACATTGGCTTCCTTCGGTCAGTATGTGTCCTGGAGAATTCAGCCTCCTACAAGTTGCTCCCAACTTGAAAACAGAGCAACTTTCTTGGGTAAACCCCCTCCCACTAACAGTGAGCATGGGCTGATTTACAGTCCCGGTCTTGTAGGCTGGAATCACACTGTCGTAATGATAGTAACCGAGATAAAATGTCTCTGTCTTATTAGAAATGGGTTAACAACTTCATTTAAACTAGGAAGTAGAGGAATTTCACACACACATCATCCTCCAAAAAGCTGTGGGTGCTGGGGGTCAGTGGGAGCTTTCACGACTGAGTTCGATAGATTTTTTGTTGGGTAAAGTTATCAAGGGATATGGAGCAAAGGCGGGCAAATGCAGTTGAGGTATGGATCAACCATGACCAGATTGAATGGGCCAACAGGCTGGGGAGGACTGAATGGCCTCCTCCTGTTCCCTGACCTCCACCAGTACTCTATTCAAGTCTGTTCCTATAAATCAAAGTTAATTTTATAGTTTGGGTTGGACTGATCAAGAGTCCGAGCATTTCAGTAACTCTGGGTTTTTACTTGATTCTAGGCAGTCGGTTGTGACAATACACTGGAATCAGCACAAGCTGAAGATAAATGCCTGGAGTGCGGAGGAGATGGAAGCACCTGTTATGAAGTCAAAGGGACATTTAGTGTTGTTGACTTGCCAATAGGTGCACTGCTGCGTTCCATTTTTACTTCTGTTCTCATTTATTCTGTGGATGTGAACGTTGGAAATGACTTCATCACTCACCATCCACTCCTTATTTGCAGGTTACAACCAAATTCACATTATTCCCATTGGGGCCACGAGTATTCGCATCCAGGAAGTATTACCCACACGGAATTTCCTCGGTAATTCCTTCACTTTCTTCATTTGTGTTTCTCTTTTTACTGTGAGTGGAGTTTCCTGGGCTGTTACACCGTGAGCAGTGACTGTGTGAGTGGAGTTTCCTGGGCTCAGTTACATCGTGAGGGTGACTGTGTGAGTGGGGTTTCCTGGGCCCAGTTACACCGTGGGCAGTGACTGTGTGAGTGGAGTTTCCTGGGCCCAGTTACACCGTGAGGGTGACTGTGTGGGTGGAGTTTCCTGGGCTGTTACACCGTGAGCAGTGACTGTGTGAGTGGAGTTTCCTGGGCCCAGTTACACCGTGAGGGTGACTGTGTGGGTGGAGTTTCCTGGGCTCAGTTACACCGTGAGCAGTGACTGTGTGAGTGGAGTTTCCTGGGCCCAGTTACACCGTGAGCAGTGACTGTGTGAGTGGAGTTTCCTGGGCCCAGTTACACCGTGAGCAGTGACTGTGTGAGTGGAGTTTCCTGGGCCCAGTTACACCGTGGGCAGTGACTGTGTGAGTGGAGTTTCCTGGGCCCAGTTACACCGTGGGCAGTGACTGTGCGAGTGGAGTTTCCTGGGCCCAGTTACACCGTGAGCAGTGACTGTGTGAGTGGAGTTTCCTGGGCCCAGTTACACCGTGGGCAGTGACTGTGTGAGTGGAGTTTCCTGGGCCCAGTTACACCGTGGGCAGTGACTGTGTGAGTGGAGTTTCCTGGGCCCAGTTACACCGTGAGCAGTGACTGTGTGAGTGGAGTTTCCTGGGCCCAGTTACACCGTGAGCAGTGACTGTGTGAGTGGAGTTTCCTGGGCCCAGTTACACCGTGGGCAGTGACTGTGTGAGTGGAGTTTCCTGGGCCCAGTTACACCGTGGGCAGTGACTGTATGAGTGGAGTTTCCTGGGCCCAGTTACACCGTGAGCAGTGACTGTGTGAGTGGAGTTTCCTGGGCCCAGTTACACCGTGGGCAGTGACTGTGTGAGTGGAGTTTCCTGGGCCCAGTTACACCGTGGGCAGTGACTGTGTGAGTGGAGTTTCCTGGGCCCAGTTACACCGTGAGCAGTGACTGTGTGAGTGGAGTTTCCTGGGCCCAGTTACACCGTGGGCAGTGACTGTGTGAGTGGAGTTTCCTGGGCCCAGTTACATCGTGAGCAGTGACTGTGAGTGGAGTTTCCTGGGCCCAGTTACACCGTGGGCAGTGACTGTGTGAGTGGAGTTTCCTGGGCCCAGTTAAACCGTGAGCAGTGACTGTGAGTGGAGTTTCCTGGGCTCAGTTACACCGTGAGGGTGACTGTGTGAGTGGGGTTTCCTGGGCCCAGTTACACCGTGGGCAGTGACTGTGTGAGTGGAGTTTCCTGGGCCCAGTTACACCGTGAGGGTGACTGTGTGGGTGGAGTTTCCTGGGCTGCTACACCGTGAGCAGTGACTGTGTGAGTGGAGTTTCCTGGGCCCAGTTACACCGTGAGGGTGACTGTGTGGGTGGAGTTTCCTGGGCCCAGTTACACGGTGAGCAGTGACTGTGTGAGTGGAGTTTCCTGGGCCCAGTTACACTGTGGGCAGTGACTGTGTGAGTGGAGTTTCCTGGGCCCAGTTACACGGTGAGCAGTGACTGTGTGAGTGGAGTTTCCTGGGCCCAGTTACACCGTGAGCAGTGACTGTGTGAGTGGAGTTTCCTGGGCCCAGTTACACCGTGAGGGTGACTGTGTGAGTGGAGTTTCCTGGGCTCAGTTACACTGTGGGCAGTGACTGTGTGGGTGGAGTTTCCTGGGCTCAGTTACACCGTGGGCGGTGTCATCGCTAATTGAGTCATTAGGGGAACACCAGTATTTGTTTAATGCCTTTCCCAGTTTACAACAGCTGTATAAATATAGAAGCTGTGCCACATTCTGCACTTCGGAGTGATTCCCTTTGCAGTGTGCAGTTGTTGGGATGTCCTGCTGTATATTGATTCTACATAGACTTCACACGTAGCCCAGCACACTTGTGTTGTTTATTTAGAGATTAGTGTTTCAGTGATTTCCTGATTATGGGACGAGTGGTCAGAGAGTTCTACGCCATTTGTAAACAGTTGGTCCGAATCCAGTTTCCCGATGACCATCTGTTGGAACTGAGAATCTGTTCTGAGGTTCAGACTCTGTTTCTGTGTGTGTGCATACTATTCGAAATGTAGAGCTCCTAGGTACCACTGCAGTCACTCTGCACCGGAAAACTCGGCCTACTATTGACTTTCAGTAAAACAAACACCATTTTCCCAGGCCCCCGGGCACACGTCACTTCTCTCCCCCGGGCCCACGTCACTCCCCCGGGCCCACGTCACTCCCCATCCCCCGGGCCTACGTCACTCCCCCTCCCCCGGGCCCACGTCACTCCCCCTCCCCCGGGCCCACGTCACTCCCCCTCCCCCGGGCCCACGTCACTCCCCCTCCCCCGGGCCCACGTCACTCCCCCTCCCCCGGGCCCACGTCACTCCCCCTCCCCCGGGCCCACGTCACTCCCCCTCCCCCGGGCCCACGTCACTTCCCCTCCCCCGGGCCCACGTCACTTCCCCTCCCCCGGGCCCACGTCACTCCCCCTCCCCCGGGCCCACGTCACTCCCCCTCCCCCGGGCCCACGTCACTCCCCCTCCCCCGGGCCCACGTCACTCCTCCTCCCCGGGCCCACGTCACTCCCCCTCCCCCCACGTCACTCCCCCCTCCCCCGGGCCCACGTCACTCCCCCCTCCCCCGGGCCCACGTCACTGCTCCCCCCCGGGCCCATGTCACTCCCCCTCCCCCAGGCCCACGTCACTCCACCTCCCCCGGGCCCACGTCACTCCACCTCCCCCGGGCCCACGTCACTCCCCCATCCCCCGGGCCCACGTCACTCCCCTTCCCCCGGGCCCACGTCACTCCCCCTCCCCCGAGCCAACGTCACTCCCCTTCCCCCTCCCCCTCGCCCACGTCATTCCCCCTCCCTCGGGCCCACGTCACTCCCACTCCCCCGAGCCAACGTCACTCCCCTTCCCCCTCCCCCGGGCCCACGTCACTCCGCCCCCCCGGGCCCACAGCACTCCCCCTCCCCCGGGCCCACGTCACTCCCCTTCCCCCGGGCCCACGTCACTCCCCCTCCCCCGAGCCAACGTCACTCCCCTTCCCCCTCCCCCTCGCCCACGTCATTCCCCCTCCCTCGGGCCCACGTCACTCCCCCTCCCCCGAGCCAACGTCACTCCCCTTCCCCCTCCCCCGGGCCCACGTCACTCCCCCCCCCCCCCCCCGGGCCCACGTCACTCCCCATCCCCCAGGCCCACGTCTCTCCCCCTCCCCCGGGCTCACATCACTCCCCCTCCCTAACGTCACTCCCCCTCCCCCGGGCCAATGTCACTCCCCCCTCCCCCGGGCCCACGTCACTCCTCCCCCCCGGGCTCACGTCACTCCCTCTCCCCCGGGCCCACGTCACTCCCCCTCCCCCGGGCCCACGTCACTCCCCTTCCCCCTCGCCCACGTCATTCCCCCTCCCTCGGGCCCACGTCACTCCCCCTCCCCCGAGCCAACGTCACTCCCCTTCCCCCTCCCCCGGGCCCACGTCACCCCCCCCCCCCCGAGCCCACGGCACTCCCCCTCCCCCGGGCCCACGTCACTCCCCTTCCCCCTCCCCCGAGCCCACGTCATTCCCCCTCCCCCTGGCCCACGTCACTCCCCCCTCCCCCGGGCCCACGTCACTTCCCCCTCCCCTGAGCCCACGTCACTCCCCCTCCCCCTCCCCCGGGCCCACGTCACTCCCCCTCCCCCAGGCCCACGTCACTCCCCCCTCCCCCTCCCCCGGGCCCACGTCACTCCCCATCCCCCAGGCCCACGTCACTCCCCATCCCCCAGGCCCACGTCTCTCCCCCTCCCTCGGGCTCACATCACTCCCCCTCCCTAATGTCACTCCCCCTCCCCCGGGCCCACGTCACTCCCCCTCCCCCGGGCCCACGTCACTCCCCCTCCCCCGGGCTCACATCACTCCCCCTCCCTAACGTCACTCCCCCTCCCCCGGGCCCACGTCACTCCCCCTCCCCCGGGCCCACGTCACTCCCCCTCCCCCGGGCCCACGTCACTCCCCCTCCCCCGGGCCCACGTCACCCCCCCCTCCCCCGGGCTCACGTCACTCCCCCGGGCCCACGTCACTCCCCCGGGCCCACGTCACTCCCCCTCCCCCACGTCCCTCCCCCGGGCCCACGTCACTCCCCCCTCCCTCGGGCCCACGTCACTCCCCCTGCCCCGGGCCCACATCACTCCCCCTCCCCTGGGCCCTCCCATGGGCCCACTTCACTCCCCATCCCCCGGGCCCACGTCTCTTCCTCTCCCTCGGGCCCACGTCACTCCCCCTCCCCCGGGCCCCAGGCCCACGTCACTCCCTTCTCTCAACATGCTCCATTGCTACTGCGCCCACTGCTCCCAATTCCCACTGCGCCCCATTCTCACCTGTTGTGTATTTTGAATGTTGTATTTGAATTGTTCCACATAGCTTACTGTAGTTGTGATGTGCAATGCACTATGGGAAATAGAGTGCATTAAGTGGAAGAGATTCTTCTGGAAGTCATGGCTGTTAACTGAACTCTGTCTTCCTGCGTACTCTTTTAATTGTTATACAAGCAAGGTTAATAAACTCTTGAGATTTAACAAAAGTGGCGACGAGGACGTCTCAACTTAGTGGCTCTGCTGTGCAGAAGATAGTCGGGTTTTACATGTTTAAAACTGTTTATTTTGCCGTGGACAGTTAATTAAAGTGAGGCGACGTATAAGGTACTAACGACTTGACGAAGGGGAGGAAAAGCAGTGAGTAAATCGGGAAGGACATTTATTCAACTGTGAAATGATCTGTGAATTGAAGCACTAAATAACTGATATAACAACAGAAAATGCTGGAAAAACTCAGCAGGTCAGGCAACATCCGTGGAGAGAAATTTGAGTTGACGTTTCGGGTCGAACCCTTCTTCAAAACTGGAAAGAAAAGAAACTAGATCGAAGGCAGGGCTGCGATCGGACAAAAGAATAAAAGAAACAAAAGAAGTAAAAGAGATTAGAAGCTAGACGAGATGGTAATAGGCTGAGATTAGGTGTAAAGTGTACTGGCAGGGCAAAAGATAGCTGCCAGGTGTGAGAGAGAAACAAAAGGAAAGGGGGGGGGGGGAAAAGGAGTGGAAAAATTACAAGAAAAAATGAAATGGGGGCCGAGCTTATGATCTGAAATTGTTGAACTCGATATTGAGTCCGGAAGGCTGCAGAGTGCCTAATCGGAAGATGAGGTGCTGGTCCTCGAGTTTACGTTGAGCTTCATAGTGATTTTAGTTGAGTTCAACATTGGAAGGATCCTTAGTGAATGATAATTAGGAACCTGAGAGAAGGAAAATGGCTGGAATTATCGGTAACATTGGACCATTTGATGAGAAAGTCGAACAATGGAGCTCATACACAGAACGATTTGAATACTTCACACAAGCAAATGACATTGGAGGGAACAAAGTAGTACCTACATTGTTAAGTGTGATGGGACCAAAGACTTTCAATCTTTTGCGTACTTTAGTGCATCCAGATAAACCAGGGACTAAACAATATAGCGAAATTGTGGAGATACTAAAAGGGCATTTTTCACCCAAACCCCTAGTCATAGCTGAGAGGTTTAGGTTCCATAGGCGTAACCAGGAAGAAGGAGAAACAGTGACCATATTTGTAGCTGCACTAAAAAGACTATCAGAGCACTGTGAGTTTAATGACGTGCTAAATGATACTATAAGAGACAGGCTAGTGTGTGATATGAAAACTGAAGCCATACAGAAGAGACTATTAACGGAGAGTAATCTGACTCTACAAAAGGCCATTGAAATCAGTATTTCCATGGAATTGGCAGCTAAGGAAGCTCAACAGTTGTGTGCAACAGAAAAAGTGCACAAAGTAAGAACAGAGAGCCAAGGGCCATGCTTCCGTTGTGGCAAAACGGGGCATCTTCCGTCCGCATGCTGGTGTGTGGACATGGATTGCCACAGCTGTGGTAAAAAGGGACATATTCAGCACGCATGCAGAAATAAAAAGGACGCAGAGAAAACGTCAAAGACGGAAGGAAGGAAAAAAACATTCAGACAAAAGACAAAGAAGCATGTCCGCTCTGTAGAACAGGACAAAACAGAGGCAAGTGACACTTCAGAGGAGGAACTATTACTGAACGTGCTGACTGTAGCTGGGGATTCGCATGGCTACTGGGTCTCACCCTTGCTAGAGGGGCAGCCTGTGCGAATGCAGATCGATACCGGGGCAGCAGTATCTCTTATGTCAGAGACAGTCTACAAAAAGACATTAAAGCACCTTCCACTTCAGCCAGCTAACCTAGCGTTAAAGACGTATACCGGTGAAAGAGTAACCGTGAGAGGTATCACTGAGGTCACAGTTCAGTTGAATGGACAAACTAGGAAGTTACCACTCTATGTAGTTAAAGGAGACTACCCCTCCCTGCTGGGACGTTCGTGGATGGAGAGAATAAAATTAGACTGGTCATCAGTCTACATGATGTCACACAATGATCCAGGCTTAACCATCATCTTAAAGAAACATGCAGAAGTCTTTAATGGAGAACTGGGTAACATGAAAGATATTACTGTGAAGCTTCGTATTAAGCAGGATAGCAAACCCAAGTTCATGAAGGCACCTTATGCCATCAGACCAAAAGTCAAGGCTGACTTAGAAGCCCTAGTTGAAAGCGGAGTACAAAACCAGTCAGCGTGAGTGAATGGGCAACGCCCATCGTACCAGTGCTCAAGAAAGGGGGTGGAGTTAGGATATGTGGAGATTTTAAAGTAACTGTTAACCCTGTATTGTCAGTGGAGCAATATCCGCTCCCCCATATTGATGATTTGTTTGCGGGACTTGCTGGGGGCCAGAAGTTTAGCACAATCGACCTCTGTCAAGCCTACCTGCAAATGCATGTGGATGAACAGTCACGAGAAATGCTGACTATTGTGACGCACAAGGGCCTATTTAGGTATTGTCGACTTCCTTTCGGAATTACATCAGCTCCAGTGCTTTTCCAACGTGCTATGGATCAGATCTTTAGTGGATTGCCTGGAGTCCAGTGTTACTTAGATGATATCTTAGTTACTGGGTGTGATGACCAAGACCATCTGACTAACTTGGACGCAACGCTACAGAGACTGAGGGATTATGGACTCAAGTTCGCAGGGATAAATGTGATTTTTTTCAGGCATCAGTTGAGCACCTCGGTCATGTGATCGATGCCACAGGCCTTCACAAGGCACCGTCCAAGACCAAGGCAATCGTGGATGCCCCAGCACCTGAAAATATCAGCCAGCTGCGTTCTTTTCTAGGGTTACTGAACTACTATGGACGGTTCATGTGATAATAATAACTTCCGGGAAGTTATGTGCGCATCATTTCCTGTGAACTGTGAACTGTGAACTCTGTGCATACATCACTTCCTGTGCATACGTCACTTCCTGTGTTTGGAATAGTATAAATACTGAACTCTTTTTATTACATCAATTTAAGCAACTTAGTATTTACACTCACAAATACTAGACCTTCGGACAAACTCGGAGTTAAGGATCCAGGGAACCACCCATCATGGAAAACATCCTTAAACCTACTCGTCTGGACTTGGACCCAAATGCACCAGCAGCTGGCAGGGTATGGAAGCATTGGTACCGTACTTTTGAGAATTTTCTTGATGAATGTAAAGCGGATGCTTCTACTAAACTGAGGATACTTATCAACTATGTGACCCCAACAGTGTTTGAATATGTTGATGAATGGGATAATTACGATGAGGTGATCCGGGCACTTAAAAAACTATATGCCAAGACCGCAAATGAGGTCTATGCTAGACATCTACTGGCCACAGCCCGACAAGGGCCAGGGGAATCGATTAACGAATTCCTCCAGGAACTTCGCAGGCTCAGCATAGATTGTAACTTTCAGGCAGCCTCGGCTGAGCTGTACCGCGAAGAAATGATTCGTGATGCTTTCATCTGCGGGATTGCCTCTCCATTTATACGCCAGCGTCTGCTAGAAAGTAAAACACTTGAGCTACAAAAGGCTTTTGACCTGGCTTGTTCTCTGGATTTGGCAAAGAAAAATGCAGACCTCTATCAGCTGCCCAGATCTCGATCTGCTGCTGTAACTGCAACCAGGCGATTCAAGTGGCCTCAGGTGAACTCTATCATGGAGGAATCTAATCCTGATGATAATTCTGATGAAGAAGAGGAGTATGACCCCACTTTAGCAGCCTCTTGGCAATCTAGGAAGGAATGCTTCTTTTGTGGAGATTCTTTTCACCCTAGGAAATTCTGCCCTGCTCGCAATGCGACCTGCAGTCATTGCGATAAAAAGGGACACTTTGCAAAAGTTTTCCAATCAAGAGCCTCTACGAGGGCCTATCCAGCTAAGGCCTACCGAACTGCCCCAATTAGGGCCTATCAAGATGCTCCGGCTAGGACCTATCAAGCTTCCTCTCGAGCTCTCTCCCAAAGAAGCACACCTAGAGTTTCAGCCACTCTCTGTGCAACCACACCAATTACAGTTGCTTGCCCACAGAACCTGTTTCACGCAGCTACAAAAGTTTCAATTAATGGGCATACCTTAGATGCCTTAATTGACTCAGGAAGTACTGATAGTTTCATTAGAGAACAGATTGTTGCGAAATTGAAACTACATATCTTCCCATCGGACCAGGCAATTGCGATGGCTCAGTCATCACTTAATACCAGAATCTCCGGCTTTTGTATTATTGATATGACACTTAATGGTCGTATGTATCCCTCCACCCGACTTTCGGTGCTCAAGGACTTATGTAGTGATCTCATCTTAGGGCTGGATTTTCAAAAACAGCATAAGAAACTCACCATTGAGTTCGGCGGATCCAAACCTGGACTTACTATTTCTAATATACTGTCTAAATTACCGTTTTGTGCATTATCAGCAGCTTCACTTGATGAACCCTCCTTATTTGCCAGTATTCCTCCTCGATGCAAACCAATAATAACGAAATCACGGCGCTTTAGTCAGGAAGACCAATCTTTTATTGAGGCTGAAATCTCTCGACTTTTAGCAGAGGATATCATCGAACCATGTTCGTTGCCCTGGCGGGCTCAAATCGTCATCGTCAAGAACCCTCTAAAACCTCACAAACAACAACTATGCATTGATTATTCGCAAACCATCAATCAATATACTGACTTGGACGCCTACCCATTGCCACGCATTGATGATATGGTTAATAAACTGGCCGAATACAAAGTGTTCTCAACTTACGATTTGAAGAGTGCCTATCATCAGGTACCCTTGAAGGTCTCAGATAAGCAGTACACGGCCTTTGAGGCTAATGGACGGCTGTACCAATTTCGTCGCCTTCCATTCGGGGTTACTAATGGAGTGGCTGTCTTCCAACGGGCAATGGATGGCCTGGTTAAGCAGGAAAACTTAAGGGACACTTTTCCCTATCTTGATAACATTACTATTGCAGGTCACGATCAACAGGAACACGACGCCAACCTCCAAAAATTTCGGGATGCTCTCCATCACCGTAACTTAACTTTGAATGAATCTAAATCTGTTGAGTCGCAACCGACCATCAACATCCTTGGCTACTGCGTAGGCAATGGTATCATTAAGCCAGACCCAGAAAGACTTCGCCCGCTCCAAGAGCTCCCGTCACCTAAGAATCCGGCTTCTTTACGTCGGGCTCTCGGTCTGTTTGCATACTACGCTAAATGGATTCCTCATTTTTCAGACAAAATCCAACCCTTGCTGCATGCTAGATCATTTCCATTGGAAACAGCGGCTGTTGCAGCCTTTAACCTTCTCAAAAAACAGTTGGAGAAAGCGGCTCTTCACTCCATCGACGAGAATCTCCCTTTCATAGTCGAATGTGATGCCTCGGAGGTGGCGATCTCGGCTACTCTAAATCAGGAAGGTCGTCCTGTAGCATTTATGTCCAGGACCTTACAAGGTGCCGAGCTACATTATCCTCCGGTTGAGAAGGAAGCCACAGCCATCATAGAGGCGGTACGGAAGTGGAACCATTTCCTAGCTCGCCAGCACTTTACATTAATCACGGACCAGCGATCAGTCGCCTTCATGCTCGATAATCGAAAACGAACCAAAATTAAGAATAATAAAATACAGCTTTGGAGGATGGAACTGGCCTCTTTTGGTTACACCATTCACTATCGACCTGGCAAGGAGAATGTGGCCCCGGATACCCTCACACGAGCATTCTGCTCCACTATGTCGTCCTCTACTCTCATAGATGTCCATAATGGATTGTGTCATCCTGGCGTTACGCGCATGCTACATTTCGTACGATCACGGAATCTCCCTTTTTCTACTGGAGATGTAAAGAAAGTGTATTCAGAATGCCGGCTTTGTGCAGAATTAAAACCTCAGTTCTTCCGCCCCTCAGATGGTATGCTCATACACGCAACCCAACCGATGCAACGACTTAGCATCGATTTTAAGGGCCCAGTGCCCTCTTCAACTCGGAACACATATTTGCTCACCATGATTGATGAATATTCACGTTTTCCGTTTGCCTTCCCCTGCTCCAATATGCTGGCATCCACAGTAATCTGCTGCCTTGAGCAGGTATTTTCTCTCTCTGGCATGCCGGCTTACATTCACTCAGATCGGGGTCCATCCTTTATGTCAAGGGAACTCAAGGACTACCTCTCAGAACGGGGAATTGCTACAAGCAAAACGACGCCATATCATCCCATCGGAAATGGGCAGGTAGAGAGGTATAACGGTATCATCTGGAATTCCGTACATCTTGCTTTAAGATCTCGGGGCCTACCAAACCAGCAATGGGAAACAGTGCTTCTGGATGCATTGCACTCTATACGGTCCCTTCTTTCTACAGCCACAAATACTACGCCTCATGAGCGGTTCTTTGGATTCCAGCGTCGCTCATCTTATGGGACATCCCTCCCGTCATGGCTAACTACTCCTGGACCTGTACTACTCCGAAGATACGTTCGGACGTCTAAAAATGACCCTCTCGTAGACGAGGTCGAACTAACCGATGCCAACCCCACCTATGCATACATACGATATCCCGACGGCCGAGAATCTACCGTATCATTACGGGATCTGGCTCCCTGCCCACCAGGACCTAGTGGGGCATCGAGTGATGGTATTTTACCAGGAGCCTCTTGGAACCTACCAGGTACCCCTCTCCAGGATCCTGATCTGACACCAACTAGCTTGGTACCGGTAGAACCCCGTACTCAAAGTTGTGACCCTTCCAGTACCGCACACCAAAGTACTGATCCGCCACAGACCAGCTCTGCACCTCCCTCTGAACAGAGACAGACCGACTCTGCACCTATTGGGACTCGTACACGAAGCCATGATCTCCCCGACCCTTCACAGGGTAATCCAGGCCACACAGACTCTGACCAATGGCCAACAGCGTGTAAGCGGACCAGCGACCCTCTACGACGAGAACCCAAACGGGTGCGACTCTTCCTCGTTCGGCGGCTGCGGAACAAAAGGAAGACCACAGCCTTCTAATTTCGCAGGAGGGAAGAATGTGATAATAACTTCCGGGAAGTTATGTGCACATCACTTCCTGTGAACTGTGAACTCTGTGCATACATCACTTCCTGTGCATACGTCACTTCCTGTGTTTGGAATAGTATAAATACTGAACTGCTCAGTATTGTAAAAGGGCTTCACCTAGAGGCATGGTGAAGACCGCTCTTGTATATAGTTTAATTATAAGTTGCTTAAAGCTTACTTTAAAGTTCCTTGATGTGTGAGTCTTTTTATTACATCAGTTCATACCGAACCTAGCCTTGATGCTGAGGCCGCTGCATTGGTTGCTATGTAAAGACAAGAAGTGGGAATGGACTAACAAGTACCAGGAGGTGTTCATGACAGCAAAGGCTTTGATGCATTTTGACCCTTCGTTACCAATACAGTTAGCTTGCGATGCATCGTCATATGGTGTGGGAGCGGTTGTTTCTCATATCATGCCAAATGGAGAAGAGAAGCCGATAGCATTCACATCTAGGACTTTGAACAGAGCTGAAACTAACTACGCCCAAATAGAACGAGAAGCACCGAGCATCGTTTTTGGCGTTCGCAAGTTTCACCAATATTTGTACGGGAGACAGTTCACCCTACTAACAGATCAACGCCCTCTCACGACCATCTTCAGGCCACATACAGGGATTCCGTCACTTGCTGCGAGCAGAATGCAAAGGTGGGCGCTGCTGCTGTCTGCACACATTTAACATTAGATATCGCAAGTCTGACCTGCACGGCAATGCCGACGGTCTTTCCAGGTTGCCGCTGCCTGTCACCAAGCCTATGACGAGTAGCATGGACATCTGCTATTTTAGGCAGGTGGAGAACGCGTCTGTTACTTCGACACAGGTCCGACGAAACTCCAGAAACGACCCAGTGTTGTCTGCAGTGCTGGACATTATCGTCAGGGGCAAGCTTGACAGCGATGACCCAAACCTGAAACCATATCTCTTAAGGAGAAACGAACTGTCGGTGCAGTCTGGATGCTTGCTGTGGGGGAGGAGAGTGGTTATTCCACCATCGCTACGGAAACCAGTGTTACAGCAACTACACTCCGGACACTGCGGAATGGTTCGTATGAAAGAAATAGCGAGGAGCTACTCCTGGTGGCCGGGTATGGATGGACAGATTGAGGACAAAGCTAAAACCTGTTCCTCATGTCAGAGAGTTTGTAATGTGCCACAGCTTGCACCTCTTCACCTCTGGGACTTTCCGGAGGAAGCATGGCACCGCATTCATGTAGACTTTGCAGGTCCATTCGAGGAGAGAATGTTCCTGGTGGCTGTTGAGGCGCACAGTGATATACCTATCAATTCGTCCAATAAAAGCGACGAGTTAGGAACGTAACTAAAGGTTTTTATTGACTAAATAACAGAGCCCACCCTCGTGGGTGATCGGGTCCAACAAGGAGGAGTACCAGCCAGTCGACTACCTTTATACCTGGGCAGGTAGGTGAAGCCATGGGCGGAGTCGGAGGTGGTCAGCCCAGGTATAACAGCGCGACAAGAGGCGACCTCGTATAGTGATACAACAGTGAGAACAGTGATAACAATACAACAGTGATAACTATAGTGTAACGATAGTGAACGATAAAAGTGGTTTACCACATTCACCCCTTGTTTAGATTTGAGTCCGGCGGGGTGAAGTGTACTACCAGTTCTGGTATGTCAGTCTGTCCGGAGGCCTCGTAAGCCTCTCCGATCGTCGCAGCGGCGGTGCTGCATTATCCGGTGTTAATGCTGGTGTCTGCGTGGTCGGCGAAGGCTCGTGGGGTTCCGGCATGCCGTCTACCTGGGCTGGAATTGGGGGGGTGGTGGGGGGGGGTAAAGGTGGTGTCTCCGGAGTGCCCGAGGGTGCGAGGTCTCGTAAGGAGACAGTGTCCTCCCGCCCGTCTGGGTAAGCCACGTAGGCGTACTGGGGGTTGGCGTGCAGGAGGTTCACCCTCTCGACCAGGGGGTCCGTTTTATGGCCCTCACGTGCTTTCGCAGCAAGACGGGCCCCGGAGAGGTCAGCCAGGTTGGTAGAGTGGTTCCCGTAGTCGACTTCCTGGGGAAAACAAACATTCGTTCATGGGGGGTGGCGTTAACGGCAGTGCAAAGTAGTGACCGGATGGAGTGCAGCGCTGTCGGGAGGACTTCCTGCCAGCGGGAGGTTGGGAGGCCCTTAGACTTTAAGGCTAAGAGGACGGCCTTCCATACCGTCGCGTTCTCTCTTTCCACCTGGCCGTTCCCTCGGGGGTTGTAGCTGGTGGTCCTACTTGCTGCAATACCTCTCGCTAGTAGGAACTGACGGAGTTCCTCGCTCATGAAGGAGGAGCCCCGGTCACTATGTATATAGTTCGGGAACCCGAACAAGGCGAAGAGGTCGTTCAGGCACTTGATGACCGTGGTACTGGTCATGTCTGGGCAGGGGAAGGCAAAAGGGAAATGGGAGTACTCATCAACGATGTTGAGGAAGTACACATTGCGGTCAGATGACGGTAGAGGCCCCTTAAAGTCGATGCTCAGGCGCTCGAAGGGGCGGGTGGCCTTGATCAGGCTTGCTCTGTCCGGCCTATAGAAGTGCGGTTTGCACTCGGCGCAGGTCTGGCAGTTCCTGGTCATGGTCCTGACCTCCTCGATGGAGTAGGTCAGGTTGCGGGCCTTAATGAAATGGTAAAGTCTGGTGACCCCGGGGTGGCAGAGGTCGTTGTGGAGGGTCTGAAGTCTATCAATATGCGCGCTGGCGCATGTAATTCGTGAAAGAGCATCAGGGGGTTCGTTCAGCTTACCTGGCCGGTACAAGATATCATAATCGTAGGTGGATAGCTCGATTCTCCACCTCAAGATCTTGTCATTCTTGATTTTGCCCCTCAGCTTGTTATTAAACATGAAAGCAACCGAACGTTGGTCGGTGAGGAGGGTAAATTGTTTGCCTGCCAGGTAATGCCTCCAGCGCCGTACCGCCTCCACAATTGCCTGGGCTTCCTTCTCGACCGACGAGTGTCGGATCTCAGGGCCCTGTAGGGTCCTTGAGAAGAAGGCCACCGGCCTCCCCTCCTGGTTAAGGGTATGGACTCATCCACTGCGTGCATTGTGGCCTTGGCTATGTCTCCCTTGATGAGGGAGAAGGCCGCGCACGCTTCCTCCGTGAGGGGGAAGGATGTGGACTTCATGAGGGATCTGGCTTTGTCCGCATAATTGGGCACCCATTGGGCATAGTAGGCGAAGAGCCCCAGGGTTCTCTTAAGTGCCTTAGGGCAGTGGGGGAGGGGTGGCTCCATGAGGGGGCGCATTCTTTCAGGGTCGGGGCCGATGAGTCCGTTCTCTACTACACAGCCAAGGATGGCAAGGCGCGAGGTGTTAAACACACATTTCTCCTTATTGTAGGTGAGGTTCAGCCGTTGGGCCGTACGGAGGAATTTCTCCAGATTCACGTCATGGTCCTGCCGGTCGCGGCCGCAGATGGTGACGTTATCTAGATAGGGGAATGTGGCCTGCAGTCCGTTCTGGTCAACCATCCGGTCCATCTCCCTTTGGAAGACCGAGACCCCGTTGGTGACACCGAAGGGGACCCTAAGGAAGTGGTATAGGCGCCCATTCGCCTCGAAGGCGGTGTACTGGCGGTCCTCGGGGTGGATAGGGAGTTGGTGGTAGGCCGACTTAAGGTCGATGGTCGAGAATACGCGGTATTGTGCAATCTGATTGACCATGTCAGATATGCGGGGAAGGGGGTATGCGTCCAGCTGGGTGTATCTGTTTATGGTCTGGCTGTAGTCGATGACCAGGCGATTTTTATCGCCGGTCTTAACGACCACGACCTGGGCACGCCAGGGGCTGTTGCTCCCCTCGATAATGCCCTCTTTCAGGAGGCGCCGCACCTCAGAGCTAATGAAGGCTCTGTCCCCAGCGCTGTACCGCCTGCTCTTGGTAGCGACGGGTTTGCAGTCGGGGGTGAGGTTAGCGAACAGGGAAGGTGGCGGCACCTTGAGGGTGGATAGGCTGCAGGTGTTACGCGGTGGGCGGTTTAACATTCGCTGGTTGTCGACTGTGAGTGGGGGGAGGGGTCCACCGTATGCTAGGGTTACACTTTGGAGGTGGGATTGGAAGTCCAGCCCTAGTAGGACGGCAGCGCAGAGCTGGGGGAGGACGAGGAGTTTAAAATTTTTATACTCCGTACCCTTAACCGACAAGGTCACAACACAGTAGCCGCTAATGTCCGTGGCGTGGGACCTCGATGCCATCGAGATTCGGTTGCGCGTTGGCAGGACAGGGAGGGAGTAGTGGCTCACCGTGTCTGGGTGGATGAAGCTCTCCGTGCTTCCGCTGTCGAACAGGCAGGTCGTGGCGTGGCCGTTTACTTTGATGTCCATCATCGACTTGGACAGGTGGTGTGGGCGGGCTTGATCCAGAGTGACGGAGGCTAGTGTGTAGGTAAGCGAGTCGTTGTCGTCTGCGGGCGAGGCGGTCGTCAGGTCCGGAGGCCCGGTGGCAGTCGGGCGTGGTGGGTAAAATGGCGTCTCCCACGAGGTAGGACAAAATGGCGGAGAAGATGGCTGCTCCCATAACTCACATGAGGCACTATTGGGGTCGGTTGCCTTGATCAAAGATGGCCGCCCCCATGACTCACGTGTGGGGATGCTGGCCTCAGTTGCCTTGAAAGAAGATGGCCGCCCCCACAGTTCGCATGAGGCACTGCTGGCCTCTGAAGATCCGCTCCTGCAGGCCTTAGAGAAGTGGCCTTTCTTCCTGCAGGTTGAGCAGGTAGAGTTCCTGGCTGGGCAGCGCGACCTCGGGTGCTTCTCCTGGCCGCAAAAGAAGCAGCCGGCAGCCCGATCGCGGGTGCCCGATGTCGGAGCCGGTACCGGGGGTGGCGGTCCCGGTCGGGTCCGGGACGCCGACGCTGAGGTAGGTCCCGGGGGCGGCGCTGCGAAGGGTATTGCGGTAGGGGTCGGGCCCGAGTCCCAGGGTCGCGAGCAGTACCTGGAAAACGCCTCCTGGTCCTGATGGGCCACCTCTAGGGAGAGAGCGAGGGCTTCAGCTTTGTCCAGGTCGAGGTCTTTAGCTTCAAGCAGTCTTTGCCGTGAGTGGTCGGACCGTAGGCCTTTCACAAAGGCATCGCGGATATTATCTTCCGTATTTTCAACAGCCGTCACCGCTTTAAAGTCACAGTTCCTGCCGAGTGCTCTTAGCGCCCGTAAAAATTCAGCTACAGACTCTCCTGGCTGTTGCGGGCGGGATCTTAGGAGGTGCCTGGTGTACATGTAATTTACCGGGCTCCGGTACTGCTGTTTCAGTAGGTTGATAGCGGCCTCGTATGTAGTCATGTCCTGGATGAGTGCGTATACTCTCGGGCTCGCTTGGGCGTTCAGAACTCTTAGTTTGGATCTCTGAGGGACGCCGGATTCTTCCAGGTAGGATTCGAAGCAGCCCAGCCAGTGTTTGAAGTTGAGGGCTGAGTTTGCTGCCTGTGGGTTTAGATCCAGGTACGGTGGTTTGAGGGCTTGCAGCCAAGCCGGCTGGTGTGGCTGGTGTAGCCCGGTGTCTGAAAGCTGCTGTGGCTGTGCTTCTGGGAGGGCTTCTGGCTGGCCAGTAGTAGACATCTTTAAAATTTAGTCAATAAAATTGATATACCTATCAATTCGTCCAATAAAAGCGACGAGTTAGGAACGTAACTAAAGGTTTTTATTGACTAAATAACAGAGCCCACCCTCGTGGGTGATCGGGTCCAACAAGGAGGAATACCAGCCAGTCGACTACCTTTATACCTGGGCAGGTAGGTGGAGCCATGGGCGGAGTCGGAGGTGGTCAGCCCAGGTATAACAGCGCGACAAGAGGCGACCTCGTATAGTGATACAACAGTGAGAACAGTGATAACAATACAACAGTGATAACTATAGTGTAACGATAGTGAACGATAAAAGTGGTTTACCACACACAGTAAGTGGCCAGAGGTTGTTATAATGAGGTCCACCGCCGCTGAGAAGACCATCGAGAAGTTAGGTGAGGTGTTCAGCCGATTTGGATCTCTGATGCAACTTGTCTCAGACAACGGTCCACAGTGGGTGTCACAAGAAATGGCTACATTCCTGCAGGTGAATGGCGTACAACATATCAGGGCTGCACCATACCACCCTGCGACCAATGGTCTAGCTGAGAGGTTTGTTCAGACCATGAAACACTCTCTAAAGGCATCGCAAGGCCAGGGAATGCTTCATCAGCGCCTGAATAGTTTCCTGTTGAGTTACAGGAACACACCACATGCGACCACAAAAGCATCACCTGCCACTCTACTGCTCAAAAGAGAGCTACGAACCAACTTTGACCTGCTGAAACCGCCAAAGGTGAAAGACGTGGTACAGTATCAGCAGGACAAGCAGATCAAGCAACGTGAACAACGCTCCAAAGACAGAGTCTTCAGTCCAGGTGAACATGTGTTGGCACGGAACTACAGTGGTGGACCTAAGTGGGTTCCTGCTACTGTCATTGCACAGACTGGTCCAGTATCCTACACTGTACAGACACCCGAGGACACTGTCTGGAAGAGACACACCGATCAGCTTCTACGAAGTGCAGCAACACCCACTGAACCACCAACAGCAGTTTATTTGCCATTGGGCGACGCCATGGGTCATCTGCCTTCTACACCGAGAGGCTCACCTTCTGAGGAAGCAGCCGCTTCAGCCCCTATCTCATCAGCAAGGGAGACCTGTATACAGGCACCTCAGCCACCTACACCTGTGTTGACGTCACCTGTGAGAGACAATGAACTGGAGAGCCAGGTTGACCGCCGGTATCCTACCAGAGAGCAGCGGGCCCCTATACGTTTGAACTTATAGTTCAGAGACTTACCCTTTATCTGGGGCAGAATAATCCCCATGGGTATAACAGGTTATTGTGTTTTAAAATTTTGTGGTTCTATTGGGACATCTAATGTAAGAGGGGAGGAGATGTTGTGTATTTTGAATGTTGTATTTGAATTGTTCCACATAGCTTACTGTAGTTGTGATGTGCAATGCACTATGGGAAATAGAGTGCATTTGTTAACCCCTCGCTTCTGTGAGGAGGATCTACCCCTATCTTGGGGTGTCAGGGTTCGCTGCTTTAGGAGACTAAACACGCCGGTCAGTCTATCACCACTTTCCCAGTAATACACAAAGTCAGAAACTGTAAAATAAGTAAGGTTTTATTCCGGTACCCGGTACTGGACTTCACTCTGAGAAACCCCTTGTGATTGCACACAAGGAAGTCTCCTCTAGAGTGCCCGCTTAGACTCACGGGGCTACAATATTTATACATTTTCATAAATTGCAAGTCATCATGAGAATACAAAAAACTAGGCGATCACACGCTGCACAAGTCATTTGTTTCTTTTTACAGAGTTCTGTTTAAAATTCACTTTTGCTTTCAACAAAATTCGACCATGAGACTGTCTCCAACAGTTATCTAAACATTCTGTTCCTGTCCTTTCTTATCTATGTGTACTGCATTCCCACAGTCCTGCATCAGTTTTTACATTTAAACTATTCACTGCATGTCAAGTAGTCCATCATGCCTTGCGAATCATTGGTACAGCAATATTGGATTAACACCTAGTTTAACACATTAAGTGGAAGAGATTCTTCTGGAAGTAATGGCTGTTAACTGAACTCTGTCTCCTGCGTACTCTTTTAATTGTTATACAAGCAAGGTTAATAAACTCTTGAGATTTAACATCACTGTGCCGCCGTTAACACCCCGGCCCCATTCTCATCATGCCCCGATTCCCACTGCACCCCCTGCTCCCAATTTCCACCGCCCGATTCAAACCGCGCACCCCCATTCCCGCCGGCACCCCGATTCACACAGCGCTCCATTCCTTTATTGTTACCATCAATGTATTGTTTTAATATAATCATTACTTGTGTTGAATATTTGCAGCAATCAAGAATGTGAGAGGTGAGTATTACCTGAATGGTCACTGGACCATTGACTTCAGCCGGGCTCTGTACATCGCCAACACCGTCATTCACTACGAGAGGGGATCGGAGGGCGACCTGGCCCCAGAGGTCATTCATGGTAGAGGGCCGACCTCTGAACCCTTGATACTGGAGGTTAGTGTCAATATTAAAAAGTATGGGGGAAAAATTTGGTTGCTTTGCGCCTCCCGTTAGCGCCTTAAGAGGGCGCTAATGGGGGCGCGAAGCAACTAGCGCCCGGGCGCAGCGATGTTTGTGCCGCTCGCGAAATTGACCAGACATTTTGCGGCGGCGCTAAACACTACCGCCACGATCTCCTGCGCCCGCAGATCGTGACGTAAGTCGAGCATGTAGCGCCCCATACCAGATACTGAGTGGCGCCCACTGCCTTACCGTCTGCTGCTAGCAACGACAGGCTGAGGGGAGCGTTTTGCAGTCGGGAAGGGACTGGGGGAGCGCTATTTAAAGGCGACCGCTTCCTGCCTTTTTTTGTCAGCGGCATTTTTGCACCATGCATTCTGAGAGAGAGAGAGAGACCTCTGGAGAGATTCAGTGCTGTGTGAAGGTGTTTTGGGTACTGAGCAGCACTTTGAAGGTTACTTTTGATTTGATCTTGCATCGATTTAGAAGAGACTGTGGGGGCTGAGCTCTTTCCCTGGGCGCCTCCATTGTTCTTTCCAGCAGATTTGATATAAAGGTCTCTCCAGGCCGAGATTCAAGGCTGCAATGAGCAGGGTGTGGATGGAAAGCAAGATCAACCCTCCCCTTTAAGAACTGGCCGACGCCAGCGTGTCTGTGTTCCATTGCTGACTGACATCACATGAGCTTCGCCAGCACTCTGAGGTAGTGCCTCGCTCCTCGGCGTTAGCGCCTTAAGAGAGGTGTGTAGCCCCTGATTTAGCGCTCCAATCACCTCCAGGGGCGATAGAAGCCAAGTTTGCAGTCGGAGACAATAACTAGCGCCAGGCACTAAATTTTGCACTTGGCCAATAATTGCACCCCAAACGGGGTGATACTGAATTTCTCCCCCTATGTAACTAACAGTAAAATAGATACAGAATCCATTTGGATTAAGTTAAAAGATCAGCAGGGATCCATCACCCTATTAGGGTTATACTACAGACCACCAAATAGTGGGAGGGAATTGGAGGAAGAAATATGTAGGCAAATCTACGAGGTGAGTAGCAGGCATAGAATAATAATCATGGGAGATTTCAACTACCCCCAAATAAACTGGTGAAAGGAGAAAAGGGAATTGAGTTTTTACAGTGTGCACAGAACTCCTTGCTCACTTAGTATGTAAGAAGTCCAACAAGAAAAGAATCACTGCTGGATCTTGTAATGGGCAATGAACCAGAACAGATAGGAGAAGTAAGAGTAGGGGAGCATCTTAATAGTGATCACAACATAGTACGGTTAGGATTGAGAGTGACATAAGTAGGACAAAGACCAAGGTTACAGATTAGAAAAGAGCAAATTATGAGGAAATGAGCATGGAACTAAAGAAGGTGAGTTGGGAGAAATCTTGAAAAACAAAGAGGCAGAAAAACAGTGGGAAATCTTTAAAAGGGTAATTAATAGAGTTCAAGATAAATGTATTGCACTAAAAGCCAAAAACAAACACGCTAATTATGTGGCACCGTTTATGAATAAAGAAGCAATATGAAAATTGAATCTAAAGGAGAGGAGGACAAAAAGGAATGCGAAGAATTTAAGAGAGAAGCTTTTAAAAAAAATCATCAGGAAGGCAAAGAGAAATTACAAAATGAAATTATCAAGGATTATGAAAAAAATAGTGTTCTATAGACACATAAATAACAAAAGTAAAATTAAAGTAGGGATAGGGCCACCAAAGGGTGAGCAAGAAAAACTCACAGGCAATGACAGAGATGTGGAAGATGTTTGCCTCAGTTTTTACTAAAGAAGATAACGAAGTAGACACTTCACCAGAGGATGAGCTGAAAAAGAATATTAATAGAGTTGGGATAAAACGGGAGAAAATAATTGACAAACTAGCCAAACTAAACGAGGATAAAGCCCCAGGACCGGATCGTATGCACCCACGCATACTCAAAGACACTAGGGAGGAGATAGCAGAGGCACTAGTTTAAATATACAAAATGTTTCATTGAAGAGGGGATAGTGCCAGAGGACTGGCAGACAGCTAATGTTGTTCCTACATTCAAAAAGGGAGACAGAACAAAACCTGTGAACTATAAACCAGTCAGCTTAACGTCAGTGATAGGAAAGATACTGGAATCAATACTAAAAGAAGTGATAGAGCATCTAGAGACAGAAAATATAATTTAAAAATAGTCAGCATGGATTCCGAAAGACTAAGTCGTGCTTAACTAATCTGATAGAATTCTTTGAAGAGGTTACGGAAAAAGTAGACAAGGGTAGTGTAGTAGCAAAGCAATTAAAAATGCTAACACAGCACTGGGATTTATTTCTCGGACTATAGAATTCAAACGTAGTGAAGTTATGCTAATCTTGTATAGGACCCTGGTCAGGCCATACTTGGTGTACTGTGCACAGTTCTGGTCTCTATAGTATAAAAAGGACATAGAAGCACTGGAGAAAGTGCAAAAAACAATTTACAAGAATGGTAGCAGGACTGAGAGATTACAGCTATTGGGAAAGATTGAACAGGTTGAGGCTTTTTTCTTTAGAAAAGAGAGACTTAGAGGCGACCCGATAGAGGCCTTTAAAATTACGAATGGGTTGGACAGGGTAGATGTGGAGAGAATGTTTGTACTTGTGGGAGAATCCAAAACTAGGGGCCATAATTACAAGATAGTTAGAAATAAATCCAATTTCTTTACTCAGAGTGGTTAGAATGTAGAACTCACTACTACAGGAAGTGGTTGAGGCAAATGGATGCTTTCAAACGGAAACTAGAGAGTACATGAGAGAAAAGGGAATAGAAAGATAGGCTGAGATGAGGCAGATGGAATGGGAGGAGACTCGTGTGGAATATAAACACCAGCACAGACTCGTTGGGCCGAATGGCCTGTTTCTGGTCTGAGTAAATGCCACTGCTCAGCTTCTGGTCATCAAGAGCCTGGGTCCTGCGTCTGATTAACATGGGGGGGTCATTGTAACCACCCCCGCCCGGGGGGACACTGACCGGATCGGATTGGCCTCCCGGTTTACCCCCGCCTCGTAATCTCTCTCCCCCCCGCAGCCCATCTCCCCCCCATTCCCCTGGGTTCCCTGCAATGGCCTCCTACTTCCTGGCCGTTTTGGCCGGGAAGCGGCTAGTTAATGAGGCCCAGGAATTAAAATCGGGGTGCCTGCCCGCAGTCCGTCACTAGGCCGCATTCCTGCCCGGGAGTTAAAATCAAGGCCTTCTCGGGCTACCAGTGCCCGCGGCCTGAACTGAATCCTTTCCACATAGGGGCCTTGAATGGTCTGTGTCAGCCGGGTGTGACTGTTGGGGACACATGAGCCCGATCTGATGTTCTGACATGGGCACAGTCAGGTCAGGATCCCGAGAGCAGCGGGGATTGAAGGGGGAAGTTTTCGTCTGCTGTACGTTTTCACATATGGAAAGCATCGGACTCGAGACGTTATATATATGAAATAAAATGTGTGTTTTCAGATCATTAGCCAGGAATCTAATCGAGGAGTTGACTACGAATATTACCTGTCACAGTACAGGAGACAACCACAAGGTTACTTCTGGAGTGTTGGGTCCTGGAGTTTGTGCAGCAAGGAGTGTGGCAGCGGTGAGTAACTCCGGGCTTTGAAATCTCTCTTTTTTAACTTCTTGTGAAAGTGTCTTAATTAAATTTAGCTCTTTATTTTCTAAAATCGAACAATGGCAACTTTTGCATTTATATAGCGCCTTTAACGTAGTAAAACATTTCCCAAGACTGGAGCGTTATCAGACAGAATTTGACACCAAGATACAAAAGGCGATATTAGGACAGGTGACCAAATGTTTGGCCAAAGAGGCTGTTCAAGATTGGGTCCTGAGGTGGGCTTTGAACCCATGACCTTCTGGGTCAGACCACTGGAACACGCTGGCCCTGCAGCAATGATGCCGTTCTCCAGCCATCCGGGAGGGCCAGAAGCAAAAAGTGCCAAACTTTGGTGCTAGAGAATTGCCTTTTAGAAGTGAAAGGACAGATTCCACAGGGCCCCACTGCGCTCTGCTCTTACAAAATAAACCAGGCACAATCTCACAGCAAAGTCTCCGGCCACGGGTTTACTCGTTGTGAGTTGAAGTGATTTTTTTTGACTGGTGTGGTTCATCCCGACTGAAGATCACTCCGTCTCGTGCAACGTTCAATTCAGTTATCAGAGGTCGTCCGTTGCCAGGAATTTACAGCGAGATATCGAAGAATTTCCTGGCGTGTGATTTGCTTAATTCCCTCCCTGCAGACTTTTAGTTGCAGCGTAAGTTAGGTTTTTTTTGCTGTGTACAATTTTTCCTTCTTTGAACTGGATTTAAAGAAAAGAAAAAGTGCCTTTGGGACATTATATAAACATGAAAGATGTTTATATAAATACAATTTCCATCTCTTTCTGCTTCCTAAAGAACTAAGATGATACAGGAGTTAACATAAGAGCATAAGAAATAGGAGCAGGAGTGGGCCATACAGCCCCTTGAGCCTGCTCCGCCATTCAATAAGATCATGGCTGATCTTCGACCTCAACTCCACTTTCCTGCCCGATCTCCATATCCCTTGATTCCCTTAATATCCAAAAATCTATCGATCTCAGTCTTGTATATACTCAATGACTCAGCATCCACAACCCTCTAAATGAAGAAATTTCTCCTCATCTCAATCTTAAATTAAACTCCTTATCCTGAGACTATGCCCCCTAGTTCTAGACACTCCAGCCAGGGGAAACAACCTCTCAGCATCTACCCTGTCAATCCCCCTCAGAATCTTGTATGTTTCAATGAGATCACCTCTCATTCTTCTAAACTCCAGAGCGTATAGGCCCAATCTACTCAATCTCTCATCATAGGACAGCCCTCTCATCCCAGGAATCAATCGAGTGAACCTTCGTTGCAGTATATCCTTCCTTAGATAAGGAGGCCAAAACTGTGCACAGTGCTCCAGGCGTGGTCTCACCAAAGCCCTGTACAATTGTAGTAAGACTTCCTTACTCTTATACTCCAACCCCCTTGCAATAAAGGCCAACATGCCATTTGCCTTCCTATTTGCTTGTTGTACCTGCATGTTAACTTTCTGTGTTTCCTGTACGAAGACACCTAAATCTCTCTGAACACCAACATTTAAGTTTCCCACCATTTAAAAAATATTCTGTTTTTCTATTCTTCCTACCAAAGTGAATAACCTCACATTTCCCCACATTATATTCCATCTGCCACCTTATTGCCCACAACATGTGTGAATAGAAAATTGGTTTGTGATAATAGAGTAAAGGAACCTTGTAGAATCTCTTGTGATGTTGAGGGGCCTGAGCTCCCCTCCTCTATCCTTCCTGAATTATTTCATTTTCTATTATCACACAGGGTACCAGACACGACTTGTGTTCTGCACCATCGACAATGAGGCTTATCCCGATTATTTATGCAGAGGCCAGGTACGGCCAAACAGCAACAAAACCTGCAACCCTCAGTCCTGCCCACGGACTAAACGGTGAGTTAACATGAGTCTGGGCCTAGCACCGTATATCAACCCTAATATACAGGCTTCACCAATTGGTCAACTGATAATAACCCTCCCCAGTGGTTCCGCGGGTAATAACCCTCCCCAATGGTTCTGCGGGTAATAACCCTCCCCAGTGGTTCCGCGGATAATAACCCTCCCCATGGTTCCGCGGGTAATAACCCTCCCCAGTGGTTCCGCGGGTAATAACCCTCCCCATGGTTCCGCGGGTAATAACCCTCCCCATGGTTCCGCGGGTAATAACCCCCCCCATGGTTCCGCAGGTAATAACCCTCCCCAGTGGTTCCGCGAGTAATAACCCTCCCCCATGGTTCCGTGGGTAATAACCCTCCCCCATGGTTCTGCGGGTAATAACATTCCCCAATGGTTCCGCGGGTAATAACCCTCCCCCATGGTTCCGCAGGTAATAACATTCCCCAATGGTTCTGCGGGTAATAACCCTCCCCAGTGGTTCCGCGGGTAATAACATTCCCCAGTGGTTCCGCGGGTAATAACCCTCCCCAGTGGTTCCGCAGGTAATAACCCTCCCCAGTGGTTCCGCAGGTAATAACCCTCCCCAGTGGTTCCGCGGGTAATAACCCTCCCCATGGTTCCGCGGGTAATAACCCTCCCCAGTGGTTCCGCGGGTAATAACCCTCCCCAGTGGTTCCGCAGGTAATAACCCTCCCCAGTGGTTCCGCGGGTAACAACCCTCCCCATGGTTCCGCGGGTAATAACCCTCCCCAGTGGTTCCGCGGGTAATAACCCTCCCCAGTGGTTCCGCAGGTAATAACCCTCCCCAGTGGTTCCGCGGGTAACAACCCTCCCCATGGTTCCGCGGGTAATAACCCTCCCCAGTGGTTCCGCGGGTAATAACCCTCCCCATGGTTCCGCGGGTAACAACCCTCCCCATGGTTCCGCGGGTAATAACCCTCCCCAGTGGTTCCGCGGGTAATAACCCTCCCCAGTGGTTCCGCAGGTAATAACCCTCCCCAGTGGTTCCGCGGGTAACAACCCTCCCCATGGTTCCGCGGGTAATAACCCTCCCCAGTGGTTCCGCGGGTAATAACCCTCCCCATGGTTCCGCGGGTAACAACCCTCCCCATGGTTCCGCGGGTAATAACCCTCCCCAGTGGTTCCGCGGGTAATAACCCTCCCCATGGTTCCGCGGGTAATAACCCTCCCCAGTGGTTCCGCGGGTAATAACCCCCCCAGTGGTTCCGCAGGTAATAACCCTCCCCAATGGTTCCGCGGGTAATAACCCTCCCCGTGGTTCCACGGGTAATAACCCCCCCCAGTGGTTCCGCGGGTAATAACCCTCCCCAGTGGTTCCGCGGGTAATAACCCTCCCCATGGTTCCGCGGGTAATAACCCTACCCATGGTTCCGCGGGTAATAACCCTCCCCAGTGGTTCCGCGGGTAATAACCCTCCCCAATGGTTCCGCGGGTAATAACCCTCCCCAATGGTTCCGCGGGTAATAACCCTCCCCAGTGGTTCCGCGGGTAATAACCCTCCCCAGTGGTTCCGCGGGTAATAACATTCCCCAGTGGTTCCGCGGGTAATAACCCTCCCCAGTGGTTCCGCGGGTAATAACATTCCCCAGTGGTTCCGCGGGTAATAACCCTCCCCAGTGGTTCCGCGGGTAATAACCCTCCCCAGTGGTTCCGCAGGTAATAACCCTCCCCAGTGGTTCCGCGGGTAATAACCCTCCCCATGGTTCCGCGGGTAATAACCCTCCCCAGTGGTTCCGCGGGTAATAACCCTCCCCATGGTTCCGCGGGTAATAACCCTCCCCAGTGGTTCCGCGGGTAATAACCCCCCCAGTGGTTCCGCAGGTAATAACCCTCCCCAATGGTTCCGCGGGTAATAACCCTCCCCGTGGTTCCACGGGTAATAACCCCCCCAGTGGTTCCGCGGGTAATAACCCTCCCCATGGTTCCGCGGGTAATAACCCTCCCCATGGTTCCGCGGGTAATAACCCTCCCCAGTGGTTCCGCGGGTAATAACCCTCCCCAATGGTTCCGCGGGTAATAACCCTCCCCCAATGGTTCCGCGGGTAATAACCCTCCCCAGTGGTTCCGCGGGCAATAACATTCCCCAGTGGTTCCGCGGGTAATAACCCTCCCCAATGGTTCCGCGGGTAATAACCCTCCCCAGTGGTTCCGCGGGTAATAACCCTCCCCAGTGGTTCCGCGGGCAATAACATTCCCCAGTGGTTCCGCGGGTAATAACCCTCCCCAGTGGTTCTGCGGGTAATAATCCTCCCCAGTGGTTCCGCGGGTAATAACCCTCCCCAGTGGTTCCGCGGGTAATAACCCACCCCAGTGGTTCCGCGGGTAATAACCCACCCCAGTGGTTCCGCGGGTAATAACCCACCCCAGTGGTTCCGCGGGTAATAACCCTCCCCATTGGTTCCGCGGGTAATAACCCTCCCCAATGGTTCCGCGGGTAATAACCCTCCCCAGTGGTTCCGCGGGTAACAACCCTCCCCAGTGGTTCCGCGGGTAATAACCCCCCCCAATGGTTCCGCGGGTAATAATCCCCCCCAGTGGTTCCGCGGGTAATAACCCTCCCCAGTGGTTCCGCGGGCAATAACATTCCCCAGTGGTTCCGCGGGTAATAACCCCCCCTCGTGGTTCCGCGGGTAATAACCCTCCCCAGTGGTTCCGCGGGTAATAACCCTCCCCAGTGGTTCCGCGGGTAATAACCCTCCCCAGTGGTTCCGCGGGTAATAAGCCTCCCCAGTGGTTCCGCGGGCAATAACATTCCCCAGTGGTTCCGCGGGTAATAACCCACCCCAGTGGTTCCGCGGGTAATAACCCACCCCAGTGGTTCCGCGGGTAATAACCCACCCCAGTGGTTCCGCGGGTAATAACCCTCCCCGGTGGTTCCGCGGGTAATAACCCTCCCCGGTGGTTCCGCGTGTAATAACCCCACCCGGTGGTTCCGCGGGTAATAACCCTCCCCGGTGGTTCCACGGGTAATAACCCTCCCCAGTGGTTCCGCGGGTAATAACCCTCCCCAGTGGTTCCGCGGGTAATAAGCCTCCCCAGTGGTTCCGCGGGCAATAACATTCCCCAGTGGTTCCGCGGGTAATAACCCACCCCAGTGGTTCCGCGGGTAATAACCCACCCCAGTGGTTCCGCGGGTAATAACCCACCCCAGTGGTTCCGCGGGCAATAACATTCCCCAGTGGTTCCGCGGGTAATAACCCTCCCCAATGGTTCCGTGGGTAATAACCCCCCCAGTGGTTCCGCGGGTAATAACCCTCCCCAGTGGTTCCGCGGGTAATAACCCTCCCCAGTGGATCCGCGGGTAATAACCCCACCCGGTGGTTCCGCGGGTAATAACCCTCCCCGGTGGTTCCACGGGTAATAACCCCCCCAGTGGTTCCGCGGGTAATAATATTCCCCAGTGGTTCCACAGGTAATAACCCCCCCCCCAGTGGTTCCGCGGGTAATAACCCTCCCCGGTGGTTCCATGGGTAATAACCCCCCCAGTGGATCCGCGGGTAATAACATTCCCCAGTGGTTCCACGGGTAATAACCCTCCCCGGTGGTTCCACGGGTAATAACCCCCCCCCAGTGGTTCCGCGGGTAATAACATTCCCCAGTGGTTCCGCGGGTAATAACCCTCCCCAGTGGTTCCGCGGGTAATAAGCCTCCCCAGTGGTTCCGCGTGTAATAACCCCCCCTAGTGGTTCCGCGGGTAATAACCCTCCCCGGTGGTTCCGCGGGTAAGGGTAATAACCCTCCCCATGGTTCCGTGGGTAATAATCCTCCCCGGTGGTTCCGCGGGTAATAACCCTCCCCATGGTTCCGCGGGTAATAACCCTCCCCATGGTTCCGCGGGTAATAACCCTCCCCAGTGGTTCCGCTGGTAATAACCCCCCCCCCCAATGGTTCCGCGGGTAATAACATTCCCCAGTGGTTCCGCGGGTAATAACCCTCCCCGGTGGTTCCGCGGGTAATAACCCACCCCAGTGGTTCCGCGGGTAATAACCCCCCCAGTGGTTCCGCAGGTAATAACCCCCCCCCAATGGTCCCGCGGGTAATAACATTCCCCAGTGGTTCCGCGGGTAATAACCCCCCCTAGTGGTTCCGCGGGTAATAACCCCCCCCAGTGGTTCCGCGGGTAATAACATTCCCCAGTGGTTCCGCGGGTAATAACCCTCCCCAATGGTTCCACGGGTAATGACCCCCCCCCAGTGGTTCCGCGGGTAATAACCCCCCCCCAGTGGTTCCGCGGGTAATAACATTCCCCAGTGGTTCCGCGTGTAATAACCCTCCCCAGTGGTTCCGCGGGTAATAACATTCCCCAGTGGTTCCGCGGGTAATAACCCCCCCAGTGGTTCCGCGGGTAATAACCCTCCCCAGTGGTTGCACGGGTAATAACCCTCCCCGGTGGTTCCGCGGATAATAATCCTCCCCGGTGGTTCCGCGGGTAATAACCCTCCCCAGTGGTTCCGCGTGTAATAACCCCCCCCTAGTGGTTCCGCGGGTAATAACATTCCCCAGTGGTTCCGCGGGTAATAACCCTCCCCGGTGGTTCCGCGGGTAATAACCCCCCCTAGTGGTTCCGCGGGTAATAACCCTCCCCGGTGGTTCTGCGGGTAATAACCCTCCCCGGTGGTTCCGCGGGTAATAACCCTCCCCATGGTTCCGCGGGTAATAACCCCCCCCAGTGGTTCCGCAGGTAATAACCCTCCCCGGTGGTTCCGCGGGTAATAACCCTCCCCGGTGGTTCCGCGGGTAATAACCCTCCCCGGTGGTTCCGCGGGTAATAGCCCTCCCCGGTGGTTCCGCGGGTAATAACCCCCCCAGTGGTTCCGCGGGTAATAACCCTCCCCGGTGGTTCCGCGGGTAATAATATTGGCAAACAACAAGGTACGTTGCATATTATCTGGTGGATACAAATAACCATGTTTACAGGGCGTAAAGGGTTAAGTTACAAGGAGAGGTTGCATAAACTTGGTTTGTATTCTCTTGAGTTTAGAAGTTTGAGGGGTGATCTAACTGAGGTGTTTACATTTGCTGGGGTAGATCGAGAGAAACTATTTCCTCTGGTGGGAGAGCCTGGAACCAGGGAACATAACCTTAAAATTAGAGCCAGGCCGTTCAGGGGTGAAATCAGGAAGCACTTTCACACAAAGGGTAGTGGAAAGCTTGGAACACTCCTCCAAAATGTTCTGGATGCTGGGGTCAATTGGAGCTTTCGAGGCTGAGATTGATGGATTTTTGTTGGTAAGGGTATCAAGGGGTATGGTGCAAAGGCGGGTAAATGGAGTTAAGATACAGATCAGCCATAATGTTCAACAGCAACAACTTATATATATATATGTAGTGCCTTTAACGTAGTAAAATGTCCCAAGGCGCTTCACAGAAGCCTTTTCAAACAGAAAATTTGACACCGAGCCACATAAGGAGATAGTAGGGCAGGTGACCAATAGCTCGATCAAGGAGGTAGGTTTCAAGGAGCGTCTTAAGGAAGAAGAGCGTGGTAGAGAGGCGGAGAGATTTAGAGAGGGAATTCCAGAGCTTAGGGCCTAGACAGCTGAAGGCACAACCGCCAATGGTGGAGCGAAGGAAATTGGGGATGCTCAAGAGGCCAGAATTAGAGGAGCGCAGAGATCTCAGAGGGTTGCAGGGCTGGAAGAGGTTACAGAGATGGAGAAGGGCGAGGCCATGGAAGGATTTAAACACAAGGATCTGAATTTTAAAATTGGGGCGTTGCCGGACCGGGAGCCAATGTAGGTCAGCGAGCAAATAGATAATAGGTGAATGGGACTTGGTGCGAGTCAGGAGACGGGCAGCAGAGTTTTGGATTAGCTTAAGTTTAATAAGGGTGGAAGATGGGAGGCCGGCCAGGAGAGCATTGGAATAGTCGAGTCTGGAGGTAACAGTTTTGGCAGCAGATGAGCTGAGGCAGGGTTGGAGTCGGGCGATGTTACGGAGGTGGAAGTTGGCAGTCTTGGTGATGGAGCGGATATGTGGTCGGAAGCTCATCTCGGGGTTAAACACAGCAGCAAGGTTGCGAACGGTCTGGCTCAGCTTCAGACAGTGGCCAGGGGGGAGGGATGGAAAGGGTGGTCAGGGAACGGAGTTTGTGAACGGGACCAAAGACAATGGCTTCGGTCTTCCCAATATTGGAGGAAATTTCTGCTCATCCAATATTGGATGTTGGACAAGCAGTGTGAGAAATCAGAGACAGCGGAGGAGTCGAGAGAGGTGGGGGTAAGGTAGAGCTGGGTGTCGTCAGCGTACATGTGGAACCTGACGACGTGTTTTCAGATGATGTCACCGAGGGGCAGCATGTAGATGAGAAATAGGAGGGGCCCAAACCTTGGAGGCTCTATTTAATTGACTGGTCGAACAGGCTCCAGGGGCTGTATAGTCTGCTCCTAGGCTCTGTTTAAACACATAAATATACTCTGTCGATAGATCAACATTCTATGAATCATATATTGGAATTGAGCCAAATATTATCAAAGCTTTAAAAAAAAAATTTGTTCCATGTATAAGGATTTTATTTCTAAATCGACCGAGTGCATGGACTTGGAACCAGTGTCTGATGTCACGAGTTTACAGGTAACCAAGGCAGCTGCTATGGGATGGGTGCAAGGTGATTACATCAGAGGGGCAAAATGGTTCTTAATTGATGTTTTCTTTTGCTTTGTAGAGTTTATGCAAAAGGTGGTGTGCGCTTTGTAGTGGAGCTAGAGCTTGCTTGGAGCGTGGGGCCTGGGGGGGGGTGGCAGTGTTGCAGCTTGTGGTGTTCCCTGGTGTGCTATCTTGTGATAGAGGTGATTGCAGTCGCTTGCACAGCGGGTTGGGGTGTGGTGACTGTCCTTACCTTTCAGGGTGCAATTTGTGTTTCCGCAGAACCAGGTACAAGGTGAGTTACAACGGGTTTCCTGCCTTGTGATCAGTCAGGTATTTATTACCAGCCTGTACTCTGCTCAGTGACAAACTCCATCGAAGGAGTTGGTAGTAATTCTTTAAGTGTGTTCCCACAAGCCAGTGGAGGGCCTGTTTAGACATATTTAAACCTTTCAACCAACACGAGAATTCTCTTCTGTAATCCAGCAATGAATTAGAGACAATAAGAACCATACATTTATTTAAACAAAAGAAATCCGGCATTCATTCTTCCATTCTTTCCTTCTTCTTCCGATCCTCTGCACCCCCTCCAAACATTCCCCGGTACCCTGTACTGCCAAATTTGACGATTAGGATTCCCTCCTCCCCCCTCCTGTCAAATCACAGGATGCCTATCCCCACCCCTTCTCGACCTCAGTACTGCTGCTAGCTCTCCATCCGCAGTTCCATGGGAGGTGCACATGTATCTTTCTGTGTGTCTGTGTGTGTATCTTTCTGTGTGTGTGTATTTCTGTGTGTGCATCTTTCTGTGTGTCTGTGTGTATCTGTCTGTGTGTGTATATCTTTCTGTGTGTCTGTGTGCGTGTATCTTTCTGTGTGTGTATCTTTGTGTGTCTGTGTGCATGTATCTTTGTGTGTGTATCTTTCTGTGTGCGTGTATCTTTCTCTTTCTGTGTGTCTGTGCGTATCTCTACTCCATAGATACATCTTAGCCTCTCATTTTCTCCCAATCACTAATGCTCGTTCCAAAATGGTTTTGTACATGAATGTCAGCATTTAATTTCCCAGCTCTTCCGTTTCCAAAGAGTGTGATTCCCCTCAGCACCCTTTTAAGGTGTATTTTGCTGAAATGGTGAGCACCGATGTGCCTCAGAAGAGATTCTGCCACTGAGAAGTCCCGCCCCTTTTTCCATGTCCTTGCTCTTTGAACCCAGATGTGTGGCAGTGATCGGAACGCTGGAGTTGTGGAGCTTCACTTGGTTTTTGGACTATTGTTATAGTTAACTGACAGCAGCAGGTTATCAGTTACTCATCACCCAGCCCTGTGTTTACCCTGCTACAGAAGGTTAGGTGTAGGCCGTGGGAACATCTGTAACACTAATAATTTCCGTGGTTTTTCAGTCCCAATTTAATCTTGCATAGCATTTACAGCACAGAAACAGGCCATTTGGTGTTTATGCTCCACACGAGCGTCCTTCCACCCCTCTTAATCTCACCCTATCAACACATCCTTCTATTCCTTTCTCCCTCATGTACTTATCAAGCTTCCCCTTAAATGCATCTGTACTATGCGCCTCAACTACTTGTGGTAGTGAGTTCTACACTCACCACTCTCTGGGTAAAAGAGTTTCTCCTGAATCCCCTATTGGATTTATTAGTGATTATCTTATATTTATGGTCCCTAGTTTTGGTCTTCTCCACAAGTGGAAACATTTTCTCTAAGTCAACCCTATCAAACCCTTTCATAATCCTAAAGACCTCTATCAGGTCACCCCTCAGTCTTCTCTCTCCTAGAGAAAAGAGCCCCGGCCTATTCATTGAATTACATAACATTTTAATAGCTTTTATCCATCTATTGCTCCATGTCTGTCATTTCCTCTCAATCCCCCGCACATTGTCCTATCCCCCACCGTACAGGACTAACTGACCCTCAGTGTTATCCTATAGATAGTGAGTATCCTGTATCAAACCGTGGTCTGCACAAGTATGTGAATTCCTCGTGTCAAAAAACGTTATATGGGGTGGTGGGAATTTAATTAATTAAGAGTATTGTGGAGATTTCTGATTAGTTGTTATCTGTTTGTCGATGTTTACATTAATTTTGGATTGATCAATCAGCTGGAAGACGGGGGAGTGGAGCACTTGCTCGGTGACGTGCGGGGGAGGCGTGCAGACCAGGTCCGTGTTCTGCACCCTGTCGGAGGGGAATCGAGGGGAGGCAGTCCGCGACGATTCGGAATGTGCCGTGGTCACGGTGAAACCGCCCGGCCGGCAGGTCTGCAACCTGCTCCAGTGTGCCACGTGGAGCTCCGGGCATTGGTCTGAGGTACGGCCACAAACTAGCCCACAGTCACTCTGCTAATCTATCTTCCTGTGGTCCAGAATGGCAGGTTTGAAGAAAGACAGAACTTGTATTTCTATAGCGTCTTTCACGACCTCGCGTCCCAAAGCGCTTCACAGCCAATGAAGTACTTTTGAAGTGTAGACACTGTTATAATATCGGAAATGTGGCAGCCTATTTGTGCACAGCAAGCTCCCACAAACAGCAATATGATAATGGCCAGATAATCTGTTTTAGTGATGTTGGTTGAGGGATAAATACTGGCCAGAACACTGGGGAGAACTCCCTGCTCTTTAAAATGGTGCCATGTAGGAACGCAGGAACAGGAGGCGGTCATTTAGTCCCTCGAGCCTATTCTGCCATTCAATGAGATCATGGCTGATCTGCGACCTAACTCCATATACCCACCTTTGGCCCATATCCCTCAATACCTTTGGTTAACAAAAGGCTATCAATCTGATTTAAAATTAACAATTGATCTAGCATCAATTGCCGTTTGCGGAAGAGAGTTCCAAACTTCCACCACCCTTTTTGTGTAGAAGTGTTTCCTAATTTCACTCCTGAAAGGTCTGGCTCTAATTTTTAGACTAAGCCCCCTAGTCCTAAACTCCCCAACCAGCGGAAATAGTTTCTCTCTCTCTACCCTATCTGTTCCCCTTAATATCTTGAAAATTTCGATCAGATCACCCCTTAGCCTTCTAAATTCTAGGGAATACAACCCTAATTTGTATAATCTCTCCTCGTAACTTAACCCTTGAAGTCCGGGTATCATTCTGGTAAACCTACGCTGCACTCCCTCCAAGGCCAATATATCCTTCCTAAGGTGTGGTGCTCAGAACTGCTCACAGTGCTCCAGGTGTGGTCTAACCCGGGTTTTGTATAGCTGCCTCATAACTTCTACCCCCTTGTATTCGAGTCCTCTAGATATAAAGGCCAGCATTCCATTAGTCTTTTTAATTATTTTCTGTATCTGTTAATGACATTTCAATGATCCATGTACCTGGACCCCCGAGTCTCTTTGGACCTCCACTGTTTTTAGCTTTTCACCATTTAGAAAGTACCCTGTTTAGGTCCAAAGTGGATGACCTCACATTTGCCGACATTGAAATCTATTTGGCACTGTTTTGCCCATTCACTTAATCTATCAATATCCCTTTGTAATTTTATGCTTTCATCTACACTGCCTACAATGCTGCCTATATTTGTGTCATTGGCAAATTTGAATATATGGCTTTCTATGCCATCATCTAAGTCATTAATAAATATTGTGAATAGTTGAGGCCCCAACACAGGTCCCTGCGGGACACCACTAGTCACTTTGAGTACCTACCCATTATCCCTACTCTCTGTCTCCTGCCGCTCAGCCAGTTTCCTAACCAGGTCAACAATATGCCCTCAATTCCATGGGCTTCGACCTTAGTTAACAGTCTCTCATGTGGGACTTTATCAAATGCCTTCTGGAAGTCCATATAAATAACATCCATAGACATTCCCCTGTCCACTACTTTAGTCACCTCTTCAAAAAATTAAATCAGGTTTGTTAGGCATGACCTACCTTTCACAAATCCCGCTGGCTCTCTCTGATCAACTGAAAATTTTCGAGGTGTTCAGTCACCCTATCGTTAATTATAGACTCCAGCAATTTCCCGACAACAGATGTTAGGCTAACTGGTCTATAATTCCCTGGTTTCCTCTCTCACCATTCTTAAATAGCGGAGTGACATGCGCAATGTTTTAATCTAGAATTCGAGAATCGAAATAACTTTGGAAGATTATAGTTAGGGCATCTGCAATGTGCTCACCTACTTCCTTTAAAACCCTTTGATGGAAACCATCTGACCCTGGGGATTGGTCACTCTTTAGTGGCATTATTTTCTTTATTACTGTTATTTTACTTACCTTAATTTTATTGAGTCCCTGTCCCTGATTTAGTTTCCTTGGGATTACTGGCATGCTAACCTCTTCCTCTACTGTAAATACTGACGCAAAGTAATTATTCAACATGTCTGCCATTTCCTTATTGGGGCTGAAATTCCGTTCCCTACGGGTGAGTACGCGCTGTGTGTACAGGTCTTCCTGTCAAATCTATGAATGGAGATTCCCTGCTCCGATTGGCTCCCCATGGCCCATGTGATCCCAGGGGATGCTGCGAACTAACTGCGCCCCGGGATACGCAAGCACTGCACGCCGGCAGCTGGAGCAGGCACAGCAACGGAATTCAACGCGGGCCCAGAGCATAACGGTAGGCGCGCTTCTTAAGTGCAGGTCGGGGGCTTGCACCCGCGGGAAGCCTCCGACCGGAATTTCTGGGCCAATATTATCATTGACAATATTACCGCTTTCTGTTTATAAGGGGCCAACATTGCTCCTGACTACCCTCCTTTTCCTAATATAATTGTAAAAATTCTTTGTGTTGATTTTGATATCACTTGCAAGTTTCTTTTCATACTCCCTTTTTGTAGCTCTATCTGTTTTGTGACCTTTTGCTGCTCTTTGTATCTTTCCCATTCACCAGGAACTGTGCTAGTTTTTGCATTTTTGTATGCGTTGCCAACCCTCCAGGTAGTAAAAATTAATCTCAAGGACACTGCTGGGAGTGACCCGGGAGAAAAATCATAGGGGCGGTAAAAAAAAAATGCATATTTGAATTTTCTTTGAACACTTTTGCCTATTAGTTATAAAAACATCAGACATGGGGGAAAAGATTGTTTGCCTGACAGGCAAGAATCATCCAATTGGGGTAATGAAGAGTTTGTTCGCTTTCCGATTGGCTGTAGAGAGGTGGTGCGTCATGAGGATGGGCGACCAATGGTGGGAGTGTGGGGGTGGGTGAAGGCGGGAGGTCATGTAGTGCAATCCCCCAGGAATATGTCCAAACAGACATGGCAACCCTAGTCCATCTGAGAAGGCAGGCAGGGTCTCGGTTTAATATCTCATCCAAACGACGGCACCTCTGACAGTGCAGCACTCCCTCAGTACTGCACTGGAGTGTCAGCTGAGATTATGGGCTCAAGTCTCTGGAGTGGGACTTGAACCCACAATCTTCTGACTCAGAGGCAAGAGCGCTACCCACTGAGCCATGGCTGACAATGGCAGATGCAGTTTAACATAAAATGTGATGAGGTACACTTTGGATGTAACAACAACAAATGGGGCTACATTCCAAATGGGGGAGCATTTGGGGGAGGGGGGATAATTGGACAAAGGGAGTTTGGGGTCCAGGAATATAATTCACTTAAAAATATCTTTCATGTGCAAAAAAACTGTCAGAAAGGTTATTGAGATTCTGAGTTTTGTCACAAAAGATTAACCATAAACATTGGGGATTAATAGCTCAGTTCTACAGACCAGTTAATCTAATCTTAACTATTCTGTGCAGTGTTTGGGGCCTCATCTTAGAAATTATACTGCCTTGGAGAAGGTTCAGTGACATCTCAGCCGGATGATACCTGAGATGAAGGGATTACTTATTCAGGACTGTGTTACAGTCCATGGAGGTGAAGAGTTCAGAGGTACAGGTTGTGCCTACAAAACAGCAGTGACTGCACCTTTTTTTTAATTCATTGATGGGATGTGGGCATTGCTGGCTAGGCCTGCATTTAGTGCCCATCCCTAATTGCCCTTGAGAAGATGGTGGTGAGCCGCCTTCTTGAGCTGCTGCAGTCCATATGGCGTAGGTACACCCACAATGCTGTTAGGGAGTTCCAGGATTTTGGCCCAGCGACAGTGAAGGAACGGCGATACAGGTCCAAGTCAGGATGGTGTGTGGCTTGGAGGGGAACTTGTAGGTGGTGATGTTCCCATGCGTCTGCTGCCCTTGTCCTTCTAAGTGGTAGAGGTCGCGGGTTTGGAAGGTGCTGTTGAAGGAGCTTTTGCGAGTTGCTGCAGTGCATCTTGTAGATGGTACACACTGCAGCCACAGTGCGCCGGTGGTGGAGGGAGTGAATGTTCAAGGTGGTGGATGGAGTGCCAATCAAGCGGGCTGCTTTATCCTGAATGGTGTCGAGCTTCTTGAGTGTTGTTGGAGCTGCACTCATCCAGGCAAGTGGAGAGTATTCCATCACACTCCTGACTTGTGCCTTGTAGATGGTGGAAAGGCTTTGGGGAGTCAGAAGGTGAGACACTCGCCGCAGAATTCCCAGCCTCTGGCCTGCTCTTGTAGCCACAGAAGGAGGCCATTCAGCCCATCGTGCCTGTGTCGGCTCTTTCAAAGAACTGTCCAAATGTACTTGAACAATGTACATTTATTAAAAGGACACCCCACTCCTTATGAGGTATCAAGGGAATATGGAGGAAATTGTAGTTACTAAACAAAGTCATTGGCCCAGAAATTCGGGTCTCCACGGGTGAGTACGCACGGGGTACTCAACCGTAGGCCCAATGGAAGTGCCGGTTTCCTGCATGCACTGCGCACGCGCGGGAAACCGGCACTTCCATTCCCCTGAAAGAAGGGGTTCAGAGTTCGAACGCGTGCACAGGAGAGGCTGCGCGTGCGCATCGAACTTTGTTTTTTTTTGCAGGTTTTCCCGGGAGGGTAAGTCTCCAGAAGTTACACATTTAAAAAGCAGGCGTAAGGTCTGCTTTTTACAAGGTAAGTGGTGAATTAATTAAAATTAAAACATTTTTTCCACAGGTTTATTATTTTTAAATACTTTAAAGCAAGGTAAGTTTATTTTTAGCCCCGTTAGAAAATAATTTTTTTTTCAAAAATTTAAATTATTGTTTAAAATAGTTATTTCATGTAATTTATAGTTTATTTAAAAAATGTGATTTAAAAACAAAATTTATTTGAAGATTTAGTGATGTTTTGTAAGAAGAAGGGGCTCGTAGTATTTCTAAGTTTGACAGCACTTCCTGTCAGACTTATGAATGGAGCATTCCCTGCTCCGATTGGCTCTCCATGGCCCACGTGATCCCAGGGGACGCATCGAACTAACTGCGCCCCTGGGATACGCAAGCACTGTGCGCCGGCAGCTGGAGCAGGCCTAGGATCGGAATCCCACGGGGGCCCACAGCTCAACGGCCAGCGTGCAAGGTAAGTGCAGGTCGGAGGCTTGCACCCGCGGGAAGCCCCCGACCCGAATTTCTGGGCCATTAGCAGCTGGCCACTTGGTTTATTGGTTGTGTTTATTCTTAATTCTGAAACTGCCTCTTGTGTCCTGTTGCAGTGTTCTGTAACGTGTGGCGAGGGGATTCAGACCAGGTCCGTCTCCTGCATGTTGCGATCAGGAAGCCAGCTTCCAGACTTTATCTGTTCCTCTCAGACGAAGCCGTCAGTAGCCCAGGCCTGTGTGCGCGATACCTGCCGAGATGTCTTCTCGTGGTATATTGGGGCCTGGGGCTCGGTAAGTGCTACACCAAACATAAAGCGCGGAAACAGGCCATTCGGCCCAACTGATCTCTGCTGCTGTTTATGCTCCACACGAGCCTCCTCCCACCCTACTTCATCTCACCCTATCAACACATCCTTCTATTCCTTTTTCCCTCATGTAGTTACCTAGCTTCCCCTTAAATGAATCTATGCTTTTTGCCTGAACCACTCCTTGTGGTAACGAGTTCCACATTCTAACCACTCTCTGGGTAATGCCGTTTCTCCTGAATTCCCTACTGGATTTATTTGTGACTTTCTTATATTTATGGCCCCTAGTTTTGGACTCTCCATAAGTGGAAACATCTTCTCTACATCTACCCTATTGAACCCCTTCATAATTTTAAAGACCTCTATTAGATCACCCCTGTCATAGAGTCATAACGGCACAGAAGGAGGCCATTCGGCCCATCAAGTCCGTGCGGGCTCTCTGTAGAGCAATCCAGTCAGTCCCATTCCCCCACTCTAGCCCCGTAGCCCTGCAAGCTTATTTCCCTCAAGTGCTGATCCAGTCTCACCTTGAAAACATTGAGTGTCTCCGCTTATCTAGAGAAACAAGCCCCAGTCTGTTCAGCCTTTCCTGATAGTTATAACCTCTCAGTTCTGGTATCAGCCTTGTAAATCTTTGTTGCACCTTCTCCAGTGCCTCTATATTTGGTTCTTAGCTTCCTGAGTCTGCCGATCTTTTTTTTGCTCCCCAGTTTTCTCCTCTGCGGGAGCGGAGGATTCTGTCTGTGTTACAGGTTCGCGGGTATCAGTAACCCTCACGTTCCTCGTCTCCCAAGTGCCCACTAACTGTGGGCCTGGACGATGAGTATTGAACTAAACATCTGCTGAGCTGGATCCTGTGCTCATCCTGCATTTTCTAGTAGACATCACAGTACAGTCATTAGGAGTGGGAGCTATGGCTGATTTACTACACCCCTCCCCATTCCTCCTCTGGCCCAGGGGGTACTGAGGCTAACTGACACCCCCATTGTGATTATCCAACTTAAGCCAGACCAGAGATCAAACATGGTACCATGGCGCTCTTCTGCTGGTCAAGTGGGTAAATGTACCTCCCTGTGTGGCACCGAGGTTCCAGGTTTGATACCCAGTGATTGCTGAGTTCGCTCATCACCTGGGCAGCAGTTGGATGCAGTTGAATGAGAATAGGAACGGGTTTGGCTTAGGCTCACACATGAAGACTGAGCACTTGGGTAGATGCTGGAGAGCAGCTGGGGTCTATGGGACTGACACCCAACAGGAGATGGTGTCTATGGGACTGAAACCCAATGAGAGACGGTTTCTGTGGGACTAAAGCCCAACAGGAGACAGTGTCTGTGGGATTGAGACCCAATGAGAGACGGTGTCTATGGGACTGAAACCCAATGAGAGACGGTGTCTGTGGGACTGAAACCCAATGAGAGACGGTGTCTGTGGGACTGACACCCAACAGGAGACGGTGTCTGTGGGACTGACACCCAACAGGAGACGGTGTCTATGGGACTGAAACCCAACAGGAGACGGTGTCTATGGGACTGAAACCCAATGAGAGACGGTGTCTATGGGACTGAAACCCAATGAGAGACGGTGTCTATGGGACTGAAACCCAATGAGAGACGGTGTCTGTGGGACTGAAACCCAATGAGAGACGGTGTCTGTGGGACTGAAACCCAATGAGAGACGGTGTCTATGGGACTGAAACCCAATGAGAGACGGTGTCTGTGGGACTGAAACCAATGAGAGACGGTGTCTATTGGACTGAAACCCAATGAGAGACGGTGTCTATTGGACTGAAACCCAATGAGAGACGGTGTCTGTGGGACTGAAACCCAATGAGAGACGGTGTCTGTGGGACTGAAACCCAATGAGAGATGGTGTCTGTGGGACTGAAACCCAATGAGAGACGGTGTCTGTGGGACTGAAACCAATGAGAGACGGTGTCTATGGGACTGAAACCCAACAGGAGACGGTGTCTGTGGGACTGAAACCCAACAGGAGACGGTGTCTCTGGGACTGAAACCCAATGAGAGACGGTGTCTGTGGGACTGAAACCCAATGAGAGACGGTGTCTGTGGGACTGAAACCCAATGAGAGACGGTGTCTGTGGGACTGAAACCCAACAGGAGACAGTGTCTATTGGACTGAAACCCAATGAGAGACGGTGTCTGTGGGACTGAAACCCAATGAGAGACGGTGTCTGTGGGACTGAAACCCAATGAGAGACGGTGTCTGTGGGACTGAAACCCAATGAGAGACGGTGTCTGTGGGACTGAAACCCAATGAGAGACGGTGTCTGTGGGACTGAAACCCAACAGGAGACGGTATCTATGGGACTGAAACCCAACAGGAGACGGTGTCTATGGGACTGAAACCCAATGAGAGACGGTGTCTATGGGACTGAAACCCAATGAGACGGTGTCTGTGGGACTGAAACCCAATGAGAGACGGTGTCTGTGGGACTGAAACCCAACAAGAGACGGTGTCTGTGGGACTGAAACCCAACAGGAGACGGTATCTATGGGACTGAAACCCAACAGGAGACGGTGTCTATGGGACTGAAACCCAATGAGAGACGGTGTCTATGGGACTGAAACCCAATGAGAGACGGTGTCTGTGGGACTGAAACCCAACGAGAGACGGTGTCTGTGGGACTGAAACCCAACAGGAGACGGTGTCTGTGGGACTGAAACCCAACAGGAGACGGTGTCTATGGGACTGAAACCCAATGAGAGACGGTGTCTATGGGACTGAAACCCAATGAGAGACGGTGTCTATGGGACTGAAACCCAACAGGAGACGGTGTCTGTGGGACTGAAACCCAACAGGAGACGGTGTCTGTGGGACTGAAGCCCAACAGGAGACGGTGTCTGTGGGACTGAAACCCAACAGGAGATGGTGTCTGTGGGACTGAAACCCAACAAAAGTATATGCCTAGAGAGGAGGAAAGGATAAAATTGGAGAGACAAAAGTGGGATCTTCCTGGTCTGAAATTATCATGGCAACATTGTTTTATTTTAGCTATTTGATTCTTCCTTTAGCAAGCCGCTCAATGTCTCTTGTGTCTTGTTGCAGTGCTCAGTAACGTGCGGTGAGGGGATTCAGACCAGGTCTGTCTTGTGCATGTCCCAGTCGGGTGGCCAGATGCCAGACTTTGCCTGCTCTTCTCAGTTGAAGCCCTCGGCCACCCAGCCTTGTGCCCTCGATACCTGCTCCGACTTTTTCTCTTGGCACATTGGGGCGTGGGGCCTGGTGAGTTTGCAAAATATCTTTCCTTTCTTGGTCCTGGACCAGAGAATCAGACGATTCTTAGCTTAAATGAATATATAATGACTGTATTTTCCTTTGCATAATGAGTTTGAAATGTTGGTCAGCGGATGTACAGAATGGGGAAGGGGGGCACGGATTTCAAAACATTGGAATTTTGGAGCAACGTATTTTATTAACCGGAAAAGGCGACTTTGTTTGTGATGTGGATAAGATGTGACTTTGTTGACATGTACAATGTCACTGAAAAGACAAAGTCAGAAGTTGCTCCCCCGTGAGTTTATCAATGATTAACTGTGCTGCACAGGCCAGGAAAGTCCCAGGATTATTGCCCACTCTGTGCGGAGTTGGTGCATATGCAAAGAGTCTAACGCATGCATCAGGCGTGGGTAAAGGACGCCTCTTATTTGTCCTTACCTAAAATGGTGGCCGGCACTCTTCCAGATTGAAATGTACGCGCGCGCTTCCTGTCCACTATGTTGGGGTCTTAGTTCGAGTAGCGCCTGAAAAACGTCTGCTGTGTGGGCCAATTTCTAGGCCATTGTGGGCAAGATCTTCATTGATGCTGGTGTGTGATAATTGGCAAGGTTCAGCTGCTCCAGAGGTTCATTGTGGAGGATTGACATCAGACCCATAGAGTTTCTTACTGCCAATGCTCCACTTTTAGTAGCAAAGGTGAGGCAGTCAAAGGATTGACTTTCAGTTTGTGTTTGATTCCGTGTTGGGATGCTATGAACTTGAGTCAACGGGTGTCCCGCCAGTTCAGCTCACGGCCTCAATTGGTTGAGCTTTTCCAGTTCTCGGCCAATCCTCAAGAGGACGGAAAGCTAAAAAAAGGCTTGTATTTCTACAGTGCCTTTCACAACTTCAGGACGTCCCAAAGCACTTTAAAGCTAATGAAATACTTTTGGAGTCTAGTCACTGTTGTAATGTAAGAATTGCGGCAGCCAATTTGCGCACAGCAAGCTCCCGCAAAGAGAAATGTGATAATGACCAGATCATCTGTTTTGGTGATAAAAACAGAAAATGCTGGAAATACTCAGCAGGTCAGGCAGCATCTGTGGAGAGAGAAACAGAGTTAACGTTTCAGGTCGATGACCCTTCATCAGAACTGGAAAAAGTTAGAGATGGAACAGATTTTTAAGCAAGTGTAGGGGCAAGGAAAGGGGGAGGGGAGGAAAGAACAAAAGGGAAGGTCTGTGATAGGGTGGAAGGCAGGAGGGATTAAGAGACAAAAGGGATGATGGTGCAAGGCAAAAGGGGATGGTAATGGGACAAGTTAAGAAACAAAAGATGACTCTAGATGAAGTGTAAATGGCAATGGCAGAATGATCGACAGCTGCCATGTGAGAGTCGAGAAAAAAAGATAGGGGCAGAGGTTATGGTCTGAAATTGTTGAACTCGATGTTGAATCCAGAAGGCTGTAAAGTGCCTAATCGAAAGATGAGGTGCTGTTCCTCGAGCTTACGTTGAACTTCATTGGAACGGTATAAGAGGCCGAGGATGGAGAGGTCAGAGTGGGAGTGGAGCGATCATTCTTAACTTGTCCCATTACCATCTCCTTTTGCCTTGCACCATCATCCCATTTGTCTCTTAATCTCTCCCGCCTTCCACCCTATCACAGACCTTCCCTTTTGTTCTTTCCTCCCCCCCCCCTTTCCCTACCCCTACACTTGCTTAAAAACCTGTTTCATCTCCAACTTTTTCCCGTCATCGACCTGAAACGTTAACTTTGTTTCTCTCTCCACAGGTGCTGCCTGACCTGCTGAGTATTTCCAGCATTTTCTGTTTTTATTTTAGATTTCCAGCATCCGCAGTATTTTGCTTTTGTATTACTATTTTAGTGATGTTGGTTGAGGGATAAATATTGGCCAGGACACCAGGGAGAACTCCTCTGCTCCTCTTCCAATAGTGCTGTGGGATCTTTTATTTCCACCTGAGAGAATAGATGGGACCTCAGTTTAAATGGGCTGAAAGGCTTTTTCAATTGGAACCTCTCTTGCAATCTTGTGATGTTTTATTAGGATGAGAGAAAAATCTAATTGTTAAAATGATAAACTGAGAGTTTGGCGATGTGTGGCCCATTGATTCTGTATCTGCAGTGCTCTAAGAGCTGTGACTCGGGCCGTCGGAAACGGCAGGTGATCTGCTATGACCAGGATCGCAATTATCAGGACCCACAGAAGTGCAATCCAAGGATCTATCCACGTGAAATCGAGGATTGCAACACTCAGCCCTGCTATCTGCCACAGGGTGAGTCAATGTTGGCAAGTTACTTCATTTTATTTCCTCTTGTAAGAAGTCACACAACACCAGGTTATAGTCCAACAGCTTTATTTGAAGTCACAAGCTTTTGGAGCGCTGCTCCATCGTTAGGTGAAGTGGAGAGATGCATAAAGACACAGCTTATATAGTCAGAGAATAATGTCAGATGTTTACAGGTAATCTTTCTAACTGCCATTTATCACACCTCGGCAGAGAGATAATCACAGCAATCAAAGGTCTGAATGGTGTCCAAACAGGTCAGTCAGGAAAACATTACATCAAAGAACAATGAGGTGGGGTCACAAGGGGTCAAATGTTGCAGATGCTGGGGTCTGTGTGAAAAACAAAAAAACAGACAAAAAACATTTTTTTTGCTGGAAATGTTTTTTGTCTTTTTTTGTTTTTCACACAGACCCCAGCATCTGCAACATTTGACCCCTTGTGACCCCACCTCATTGTTCTTTGATGTAATGTTTTCCTGACTGACCTGTTTGGACACCATTCAGACCTTTGATTGCTGTGATTATCTCTCTGCCGAGGTGTGATAAATGGCAGTTAGAAAGATTACCTGTAAACATCTGACATTATTCTCTGACTATATAAGCTGTGTCTTTATGCATCTCTCCACTTCACCTGACGAAGGAGCAGCGCTCCGAAAGCTTGTGACTTCAAATAAAGCTGTTGGACTATTACCTGGTGTTGTGTGACTTCTTACATTTGTCCACCCCAGTCCAACTCCGGCATCTCCACACCATTATTTCCTCTTGACAGTTCTGGGTATTGTTCCTCTTTATTCAGCATAAAAACAATCTTATTTTTATTCATTCTCGGGATGTGGGCGTCATGGGCAAGGCCGGCATTTATTGCCATCCCTCGTTACCCTGAGAAGGTGATGGTGGGCCTTCTTGAACCGATGGTAGCGGTTTGATACTGACTACACTGGCAGCTGGAGTCCGGCAGAGGTTGATCAAAATACCATGGCAGTAATCCATAGGAGGAGTCCAGGGACCAATTGGGAGTCCATGTATCAGGTTGCTCTCTAATGTGAAGTATCATTGGAGATCCCCATTTCTGTGGATCCCACCAGCTGCCATTGGGTCTCCATCTACCTGTGAATGCTTGTAGCTGGATTCCATTGCACGTGTTCTTGTGTGGAACATAGGAGGAGGCCATTCAGTTAGATCATGACTGATCTGTATCTTAACTCCATTTACTCGCCTTAATACCCTTACCTAACAAAACTGTATCAATCTCTGTCTTGAAAGCTCGAATTGACCCCCAGCAGCCACAGCCTTTTGAGGGAGAGAGTTCCAGATTTCCACCAACTTTTGTGCGAAGAAGTACTTCCTGGTCTCCTGCCGTTTCTCCGGATTTCCGCCAATCCTTCCCTGGTTACACAGCAGGAGATCGGGGACCACCCCCGTGATATTCTATCCCTCTGGTGGTTAAACTCTACCTCAGCACCAGTTCATTCAACCCCTCCACAGCCTCTAAATTATCAGACTGCTTATCCAACATCCAGTACTGGATGAGCAGAAATATTTTCCAGTTAAATATTGGGAAATTCAAAGCCATTGTCTTCGGTCCCCGCCACAAACTCTGTTCCCTAACCACCGAATCCATCCCTCTCCCTAGCATCTGTCTGAGGCCGAACGAGTCTGTTTGCAAACTTGATGTCATAATTGACCCTGAAATGAGCTTCCGACCACATATCCCGCCATAACTAAGACGGCCTATTTCCACCTCCATAACGTCGCCCGTCTCACCCCTGCCTGAGCTCATCTGCTGCTGAAACCCTCATCCATGCCTTTGTTACCTCTAGACTTGACTATTCCAATGCACTTCTGGCCAGCCTCCCACGCTCTACCCTACGTAAACTTGAGGTCATCCAAAACTCGGCTGCCCGTGTCCTAACTCGCACCAAGTCCCGTTCACCCATCTCCCCTGTGCTCGCTGACCTACTTTGGCTCCCAGTTAAGCAGCGCCTCGATTTCAAATCCCTCCATGGCCTTGCCCCTCCCTATCTCTGCAATCTCCTCCAACCCCACAAACCCCCGCGATATCTGCGCTCTTCTAATTCTGGCCTCTAGAGCATCCCTGATTATAATCACTCAACTATTGGTGGCCAGCCTTCTGTTGCCTAGGGCCTAAGCTCTGGCATTCCCTCCCTAAACCTCTCCGCCTCGCTACCTCTCTTTCCTCCTTTAAGACGCTCCTTAAAACCTACCTCTTTGACCTAATTTCTCCTTATTTGGCTCAGTGTCAAATTCTTTGTCTCATAACTCTCCTGTGAAATGCCTTGGGACGTTTTACTACGTTAAAGGCGCTATACAAATACAAGTTGTTGTTGTTGTAAACCGTCCAGATCGGGAAAGTCCCAGGATTGATCCCTTTGTCTTTGCCCAGTTGTCTGGTCTTGGTCACAGTGCAGCAGTTTGGGTGCAGTGGCCTGGGATTAGGGAAGGATAATTGGCTGGAACTCCTACTCCTGATACAATTGCAAAATTCTGCGGATACTGGAAATCTGAAATAAAATCAGAAAATGCTGGAATTACTCAGGTCAGGCAGCATCTGTGGAGAGAGAAACAGTTTCAGGTCAATGACCTTTCGTCAGAACTGGAAAAAGTTAGAGATGTAACAGATTTTAAGCAAGTGTAGGGGTAGGGGAGAAAAGAACAAAAGGGAAGGTCTGTGATAGGATGGAAGGCGGGAGAGATTAAAAGACAAAAGGGCTGATGGTGCAAGGGAAAAGGAGATGGTCATTCCCATTTACACCTTTTCTAGAGTCATCTTTTGTTTCTTGTCCCATTACCATCTCCTTTTGTCTTGCACCATCATCCCAGTTGTCTTTTAATCTCTCCTGCCTTCCACCCTATCACAGATCTTCCCTTTTAATCTTTCCTCCCCTCCCCCCCTGCATCTGTAGTTGCTTAAAACCTGCTGCATCTTGATTTTTTCCAGTTCTGATGAAAGGTCATCGACCCGAAATGTCAACTCTGTTTCTCTCTCCACAGATGCTGTCTGACCTGCTGAGTATTTTCAGCATTTTCTGCTCCCACTCCTGATGGTGCCTCTGTGTAGATGCTGGATGAGGATGGGATCGGACTTGGCTTTGATACCCTCCAGTGTGGGGTACCCTGCCTGTACTCGCCGTCCAGATTCGTGTATGAATAGGGGCTTTTTCAGTGAGGTACCAGAGATGCTGAGCCCTTCCAGCTGTATCCCTCGAGGGAGTTGGAGTCTGAGTGCTGGGAATATCTCACTTTGACCATTTTGCATGTAAAAATGGGTCTCTGGCTATTTGACCACGGAGCTTAGTCCAGTACTGACCTGATGTCCACACACGTTTCCCAACCAATCCAGTTTCTAGTCAGACATCTGCAAATTGAGCACTTCAGTGCAGCATTGAAGGAGAGCTGCACTGTCAGAGATGCCATCTTTTGGATGAGACGTTAAACCGTGGCCCCATCTGCCTGCTCAGGTGGACGTAAAAGATCCCATGGCACTATTCGAAGAAGAGCAGGGGAGTTATCCTGGCCAATATTTATCCCTCACTCAACATGACTAAAACCTATTATCTAGTCATGATCTCATTGCTGTTTGTGAGAGCTTGCTGTGTGCAGATTGGCTGCTGTGTTTCCCACATTACAACACTACTAAACTTCAAAAAGTACTTCATTGGCTGTGAAGTGTTTTGGGACGTCCTGAGGTTGTGAAAGGCGCTATAGAAATGAAAGCCTTTCTTTTCACTCTCAATCATAGTGTTAATCAGCACAAAACATAAAAAATATCTCGGACATTAAATGATTGCACGAGGCACAAGTAATTATTAGCCTACAGTATACGCAATGTTAACAGCGGATTTATTTCCACTTCAGATACTTTTGATCAAGTTTTGTGTCATTTTAAGTTGAATCCTGTCTTTTTTTTGTTAATTCTATTTCCTTACTCCCCCAGCGGTTCCAAGCTTTCCGGATCCCACGGGATTCGATCCTGATGAAGAGTTAATGACTATCCCGTATACTGGATTTCTTCCATCCTCCGGTGAGTTGCGGCTTTCTGAACTTACTTTACCTTCTCTGTGTGTTGTACAAGTAACAAATGTTTGCATGGAAATAGTGGGCAGCTGATCCAATGGCTGAGCTTCAGTCTAAACCGTACAGACGAGGACGATCCAAAGTTCGATCCCGTTCAGTGGCGGGTTAGCTGACCTCAGTCACGGCGACAGTAGGCACACTACGATTGGTCTTAGTGGCCCTGGGTTATAAAGAGAGAAATTACAAAGGAACACGAGAAGGCCATTTGTTAGATCCGTGTATCTTGATGTTGTGTCCTTCAATAATTAGACAAGAGACTGCAGGGAACAATCAACAGGTGTTTACTGAATTAGGGTTACTCTAGAACTAACTGTACAGATCCCTACTCAGGGTTTATATACAGGTGTGGTCACTGCCGGTACTACAGTATACAGGAGCTGTAAAAAGTAGTTCTCCCCTTAAAGGTACATACATTATACCATTCAGCCCCTCGAGCCTGCTCTGCCATTTAATTATATCATGGCTGATCTGTACCGTAACTCCGTTTACCCACCGTTGATCCATATCCCTTGATACCCTCAACCAAAGAGTAGCACTGGTTGAATCAATGAGAAAGTTTGCCAGTCACATCATACATTTTCTTTCTCTTCCTTTCTCCCATTTAAAAATGCAAAATGGAAGAAGCGAGATGAAATAGGAACAGGAGTAGACCATTCAGCTCCTCCAGCCTGTTCCGCTATTCAATTAGATTCTGGCTGATCTGTATCTCAACTCCATCTACCCGCCTTTACTCCTCATCCCTTGATACCAATGTACCAAGCAGCTGTGGCTCGGTGGGTAGTACACTCGCCTCTGAGTCAGAAGGTTGTGGGTTCAAGTCCCACTCCAAAGATTTGAGCCCACAATCTAGGCTGACACTCCGGTGCAGTACTGAGTGCTTGTGCGCAAATTTGCTGCCACATTTCCTACATTACAACAGTGACTACACTTCAAACGTACTTAATTGGCTGTGAAACACTTGGGGATGTCCTGAGGTTGTGAAAGGCGCTATATAAATGAAAGTTAGTTCTTTTTAAATTTGATTTGTCGACTTTACATCCTAGTAATATTACACATTTTGCAAAGCTGAAAGTGTGTAGTAAAACTGTCCGACAGGACTGGATTTTTAACTTCAGCATGTTGCTACTTGGCGACTGGTTATTTTTTTTCTCCAAATTTCAGAACGATATTCTCCGAACTTCCTGCCGGAACGAACCGAGACGAACCTCCTTCCCGTTCCATCACAACGAAATGAGTGGGACCACTCGAGATTTTACCACTACATTTCCGAATCGGATTCGCCTGCTTCTAGACCAGTCTCTGACCCATCAAGATTCCAGCACAGCAACCAGCAATCACGGCAGGAGCTGATGGTCCCAGAGTCTCGAGATTGTAACGTTGAACCTTACGGCTGCTGTCCAGATGGTTATGCCCCAGCTAGTGGACCAGGAGGGGAGGGTTGTCCTTCGATCCCCTGCTACAAAAGCAGGTAATGGCTAGATCAGCGGGGAACCTTTAATAGCCATTGTCCCCATGGTCTGTGCAATTGCAATGGGTGTTAGCCGTGGCTCAGTGGTAGCAGTCTCGCCTCTGCCTTCTCAGGTGGATGTAAAAGATTCCATGGTACTATTCGAAGAAGAGCAGGGGCGTTCTCCCTGGTGACCTGGCTAATATTTATCCCTCAACGAACATCACTATAAAAAAACAGATTATCTGGTCATTATCACACTGCTGTTTGTGGCACCTGGCTGTGCGCAAATTGGCTGCCGTGTTTCCTACACTTCAAATTAACTTCTTTATCTATAAAGTGCTTTGGGACATCCAGAAGTCGTGAAAGTTGCTATATAAATGCAAATATTTCTTCTTTTGTTTCTTGCCGGACGTTTCACTCCGTCACCTGTGTAAATTGTAACCAGCGAGATCATTACTGTCCCTCTCAGCACCTGGTCATCATGTCCCCAAGTTTAGGCAGTTATCTTTGAGCTACCCTCGACATGTAGCAAGGCTGAAGTCTGTGTCGTAAACAACAAAGCAATGGTAGAATTTCGACTGGTCTTTTACTGGAATGAAAAGCTCATTAAATGAACATGTTGGGGGAAATACCTGACAGTGAAAGGGTAGTGTACGCAGGTCAACAAAGCCTAGGATTGCAAACTCTGGTTTGACGGATTCCTGGAGGTTTCATCACTTGACCGCCTGCCCCCCCATTGGTTGCCCGACACGTCCATCCTCGTGGAGCCCCGCCTTCCCGCAGCCAAATGGAAAGTGAACAGACCCTTCATCATCCTATTGGATAATTCTTGACTGTCAGTCTAACGGCCTTTTTTTTTCCCCCCCATCTCAGATACTTTTATAGCTAGTAAACAAAAGTGTTCAAAGAAAATTTGAATTTTTTACCGCTCCTGTGATTTTTCTCCCAGGTCACTCACAGCAGTGTCCTGGAGATTGTCCTGGGTCACTCACAGCAGTGTCCTGGAGATTGTCCTGGGTCGCTCACAGCAGTGTCCTGGGTCGCTCACAGCAGTGTCCTGGAGATTGTCCTGGGTCACTCACAGCAGTGTCCTGGAGATTGTCCTGGGTCGCTCACAGCAGTGTCCTGGAGATTGTCCTGGGTCGCTCACAGCAGTGTCCTGGAGATTGTCCTGGGTCACTCACAGCAGTGTCCTGGAGATTGTCCTGGGTCGCTCACAGCAGTGTCCTGGAGATTGTCCTGGGTCGCTCACAGCAGTGTCCTGGAGATTGTCCTGGGTCGCTCACAGCAGTGTCCTGGAGATTGTCCTGGGTCGCTCACAGCAGTGTCCTGGAGATTGTCCTGGGTCGCTCACAGCAGTGTCCTGGAGATTGTCCTGGGTCACTCACAGCAGTGTCCTGGAGATTGGTCTTTAATTCCTGGAGACTCCAGGGCAATCCTGGAGGGTGGGCAGCCCTAACGAAGCCTCATGTACTACTTTCTTTCGTGGTTTATGGGCCTAACGGTTGAGTACCATGGAGGCCCTGGGCTGCAGGAAATTTAAAGTTTCAATCCCTGGCCTAGTTACTTTGGGGCTTCGGAATGCTATGATCAACAGGTTTCAGTGTTCAAATGTAAGATTTACAGCGCTAAGAACGGCCCTTTCCAAACCTCCAGGCCCACTCATATCAAAAAGACAAAGTAATCAATAAAGAATAAGTGCCTTGGGGAAGATAACTGAAGGAGATTGACAGGGTAGATGCAGAGAGGTTGTTTCCCCTGGCTGGAGTGTCTAGAACTAGGGGGCATAGTTTCAGGATAAGGGGTAGGCCATTTAAGACTGAGATGAGGAGGAATTTCTTCACTCGGAGGGTTGTGAATCTTTGGAATTCTCTACCCCAAAGGGCTGTGGATATTCAAGGCTGAGATACATAGATTTTTGCACTCTTGGGGAATCAAGGAATATGGAGAGCGGACAGAAAGTGGAGTTGAGGGGCCAGATGGCTTACTCCTGCTCCTATTTCTTATGAGGAGAAATTTCTTCACACAGTTGGTGGTGAATCATTGGAATTCTCTATCCCAGAGGGCTGTGGAGGCTCAGTCATTGAGTATATTCAAGACAGAGATTGATAGATTTTTGAATATTAAGGGAATCAAGGAATATGGGGATAGTGCAGGAAAGTGGAGATAAGGTAGAAGATCAGCCATGATCTTATTGAATGGCGGAGCAGGCTCGAGGGGCCAAATGGCCTACTCCTGTTCCTATTTCTTATGTTCTTACGTTCGCTATTTGTGGTGCAATCGTAAATGCGTTCTTTATACCCGCGTGTATGACTTTGCTGCAAATTGAGGAAGCCTCTGCCTCACCCCTGTTATTGTCTCCCGTGCTGTTTAAATATTAGTCGTCTACTGACAGGGACCCATTTTAAACCAGTTTAATTAGGCTAGTGTTTGGTGTTAATATGTTCTAAATTATGGAATGATATTTTTTGAAATGATCAGGTATGGATGTTGTCCTGATGGAGTGACGTCAGCAAAAGGATATAACCAGGCTGGGTGTTCGAGACATTCAACAGACGATTATTATAACAGAAATGGCCAACAAACCTCTGTAAGTACATCAGTGACTCTTATATGTCATTATAAAATGTTTGAAGAATTGAACAGCAGCAGAAAGCAATGGTAGAATTTGGACTGGCCTTTCACTGGAATGAAAAGCTCATTTAAATGAAAATATCTGGGGCAATATCTCACAATGAGAGAGTTATGTACACATTTCTTTCTTGATACAAATTGTCTCATTTTTATTGTTAAATCTCACCCCCCAGTCCCCCACCCCATTTCTCTTGAATCCTGTGACTATTGCTGGGTACAATTTCACTGACACACCTATCCCTTAAATCTCCCGGATAACTGTTCTTCATGTGTGAGCCGAGACATTGAGTGTCTGTCTGTGGGGGTGGAGATGGGGGAGTGGGGAGCCAGCCCGTCCAAACCTGATCCTGTTCTCATCAGAGGCCCTCCTACATACACCTTCAGGTAGGGTGGGGGGCGGGGGGTCACAGAGTAATGATCAGGACCAGCAACGCTAGCTGATATTACTCCTGGGCTAGAGGGGAAACTGAGGCCAATTGTAGCACCTTCAACATCCATGAACGCAGCACAAAGGATTGAACCCGAGGCCTCCTTGGACTGTCGAGCTCAGTGTTGTTAAATATGTTCACCACTAGGCACACAATGCACCAAGTCCCGTTCACCCATCAACCCTGTGCTCGCTGACCTACATTGACTCCTGGTCCGGCAACACCTCGATTTTAAAATTCTCGTCCTTGTTTTCAAATCCATCTATGACCTCGCCCCTCCCTCTCTCGCTAACCTCCTCTAGCTCTACAACCCTCCGAGATCTCTGCGTTCCTCAAATTCTGGCCTCTTGTGCAATCCCACTCCCTTCGCCCCACCATCGGTGGCCGTGCTTTCAGCTGTCTTGTCCCTAAGCTCTGGAATTCCCTCCCTAAACCGCTTTGCCTCTCCTCCTTTAAACTTACCTCTTTGTCCAAGCGTTTGGTCACCTGCCCTAATATCTCTTTGTGGCTCAGTGTTAAATTTTGTCTAATTCTCCCATGGAGCACCTTGGGACACTTTGCTACATTAAAGGCGCAAAATAAAGTTGTTGTTGTTGTTGTAAGTCAACACGTTGAGGTAAGGAAATTTGGGCGCGGGGGTGGGGGGGAGAAATATTTTGAATTCAACTACTTTATGTACTTAATGTAGGAATCGCGGGTCACTGTTCGGGACAATCCATTAGGTGACTGTCGGAGCTCCATGTTCGGCTGCTGCCATGATGAATCTACCTCTGCACTTGGACCAAATGGAGAAGGCTGCAGGAATGGCCCCCGGCACCGTAAGTGGGATCTTATTCTTTTAGTTACCCGGGGCTGCTTTACAAAATGTGCAGTTGTTTAAAGGTGAGAATCCCTCTACTTCTGTCTCCCCATTCTGTTGCCTCTCGGTGCCCAGTGTGTATTCCAAGCAGATGGGTGACTTGCACCAGGCACCTGCTTATTGCACTCTGAAACCAGTTGCTCGGGGGCATGTGACTGAGCAGATCAGCCCCTCTTTTCTGCAGGAAGCTGCCTGCTTTGTGCTTTGACTGGAGTTGAGGTAGAACATCAGCCATGACCTTACTGAATGGCGGAACAGGCTCAAGGGGCCAAATGGTCTACTCCTATTTCTTATGACTGAAGTGCGGTTGAGATTGAGAACCTCAGTGCGGGGATTGTGTACAAATCAACAAGTCCCAGCTGTAGATTTTTGTATCCAATCACTTCCCTCGCTGATCACACTCACTTTTTGGTGAACATGTTCAGAATGGACCGCAAATCTGTTACAACTTGCATTTATATAGCACCTTTCTTCTTCTTAGGCAGTCATTCAGAACCGAGGATGACTTGCTTCCACACTAAAAATGAGTTCTCAGATGACTGATGAGTCCAATGCAGTCTCTTGTCACAGACGGTGGTTGAAGGGGCAGGTAGGTGGGTGGGGTGCTTGATGTGCGCTCCTTCCGCTGTTTGCACTTGGCTTCCGCTTGCTCCCGGCGAAGAGACTGGAGGTGTTCGGCCTTCCCAGATGCTTCTCCTCCACTTTGTGAAGGCTTGGGCCAGGGATTCCTAGGTGTCGGTGGGGATGTTGCACTTTTTCAAGGAGGCTTTGAGGGCGTCTTTGAAGCGTTTCCTCTGCCCACCTAGGGCTCTCTTGCCGTGTCGGAGCTCTGAGTAGAGCGCTTGTTTTGGGAGTCTCGTATCGGGCATGCGGACGATGTGGCTCGTCCATTGGAGCTGATCGAGCATGGTCAAAGCTTCGATGCTGGGGATGTTGGCCTGAGCGAGAACACCGATGTTGGTGCGCCTATCCTGCCAATGAATTTGCAGGATCTTGCGGAGGCAGCGTTGGTGGTACCTCTCCAGTGCTTTGAGGTGCCTGTTGTACATGGTCCATGTCTCTGAAGTATACAGGAGGGCGGGTATCACTACTGCTCTGTAGACCATGAGCTTGGTGCTAGGTTTGAGGTCCTGGTCTTCAAACGCACTCTTCCTCAGGCGACCGAAGGCTGCACTGGCACACTGAAGGCGGTGTTGGACTTCGTCATCGACGTCTGCCCTTGTTGACAGTCGGCTCCCAAGGTATGAAAAGTGGTCCACGTTATCCAAGGCCTCGTCATGGATTTTGATAATCGGGGAGCAGTAGTGTGTGGCGGGGACAGATTGGTGGAGGACCTTTGTCTTACGGCTGTTTAGTGTAAGGCCTATGTTCTCGTACGCTTTGGTGAAGGTGTTAATGATGGTTTGGGGTTCGGCCTCAGAGTGTGCGCAGACACAAGCAACGTCTGCATACTGTAATTCGATGACAGAGGATGAGACGACCTTGGACCTGGACTGGAGGCGACGGAGGTTGAACAGTTTCCCGTTTGTTCTGTAGATTAGCTCCACTCCAGCGGGGAGCTTACTGAGGGTGAGATGGAGCATTGCAGTCAGGAAGATCGAGATGAGCGTTGGTGCGATGACACAGCCTTGTTTGACCCCTGTCCGTACGTGAATTGGGTCTGTGGTGGATCTGTTGGTCAGGATCACGGCTTGCATGTCGTCGTGAAGCAGGCGGAGGACAGTGACAAACTTTTGAGGGCAGCCGAGTTTGAGGAGGACACTCCATAATCCCTACGGTTGACAGTGTCGAAGGCCTTTGTGAAGTCAAAGAAGGTCATGTAAAGCGGATGGTCCTGTTCTCTGCATTTCTCTTGTAGTTGACGCGCGGTGAAGAGCATGTCCATTGTGCCCCTTAGTGGGCGGAATCCGCATTGCGACTCTGGGAGACGCTTTCAGCCACTGGAAGAAGGTGATTGAGGAGGATTCTTGCAAAGACATTCCCTGTGGCAGACAGCAGGGAAACTCCTCTGTAATTACCGCAATCGGACTTGTCACCTTTCTTGAAAATGGTCACGATTACGGCGTATCTGAGATCCCCTGGCATGCTCTCCCCCTTCCAAATAAGAGAAATGAGTTCATGTATTCGCGCCAATAGTGCTTCTCCGCCATGTTTTAGCGCCTCGGCGGGGATTCCATCTGCTCCTGAGGTCTTGTTGTTCTTCAGTTGTCGGATGGCCTTTTCAACCTCATGCCGGGCTGGGGTTGTGCTGAGGTGGTGGCGGGTAGCATGCTGCGGGATGGAGTTGAGGACACTCGCGTCGAAGACAGGAGCTGACGCCTGCTGGACAGACCACCGCCTAATCCGCTCTGTCATCTCCATCAACGTAGCCCCAAAACAGCGGTGGCAACAGAAGCAATGCCGCAGGAAAATCGATGCTGGAACACTCCGAGACCCTGCTAAGAAAGCCCTATTCAGCCTGCGCCTCACAACCAACCTGACGACTCCCAGTGATTCAGAGACACAGAGTGTCCACAGCGCCTGGTCTGCACTCAAGGCCTCCATAATCAGCACCTGTGAAGAGACGCTCGGTCACTCGACCAGGAAACACCAAGGCTGGTTCGACGAGAACGACCAGGAGATCCAGGAGCTGATAAGCCACAAGCGCAAGGCATTCCTGATCTGGAAACAGCAACAGAACTCGAGAGCAAGTGTGTGCTAGGCCGATGTAGCAGAGCCTAGTCTCATAGCACCTTTAACGTAGTAAAAAGTCCCAAGGTGCTTCACAGGAGCGATTATCTGACAAAAGTATGGCACCGAGCCACATAAGGAGATACTACAAGTGACTAAAAGCTTGGTCAAAGAGGTAGGTTTTAAGGAGTGCCTGAAAGGAGGAAAGGGAGGTAGAAAGGCGGAGAGGTCTAGGGAGGGAATTCCAGAGCTTGGGCCTAGGCAGTTGAAGGCACGGCCGCTAATGGTGAAGCTATTAAAATTGGGGATGCTCAAGAGGCCGGAATTCGAGGAGTGCATAGATCTCGGAGGGTTGTAGGAGGTTACAGAGATAGGGAGGGGTGAGGCCATGGAGGAATTTGAAAACGAGGATGAGAATTTTAAAATCGAGGCATTGCCAGACTGCAAGCCAAAGTAGGTCAGCGAGCAGAGGGGTGATGGGTGAACGGGACTTGGTGAGAGTTAGGGTACGGACAGCAGTGTTTTGGATTAGCTTAAGTTTATGGAGGGAACAACGGGTTTCAGCAGCAGATGAGCTGAAGCAGGGGTGGAGATGGGCGATGTTACAGAGGTGGAAGTAGGCGGTCTTGGTGATGGAGCGGGTATGTGGTTGGAAGCTCATCTCGGGGTCAAACACAGCACCAAGGTTGAATGAGCTCAAGTTTACGAAGCGGTAGACTACGTAATTACCCTCAAATAGCCTTGGTGAAATATCTAACGTTTGCTATGTTACTGGGGTGTGGGGGCTTATTGCAGCTTATCCAGCTATGTGCTTGTTATTGAGCGCCAACGGCCCATGCACAGACTGGACAGTCCGATGGTTCTTCGTCCCAGGCGCCGCGGTCTGTAACCGCTTCTGGTACGGAGGGTGCCACGGGAACAAGAACAACTTCGACACCGAGGAGGAGTGCCTGAGTCGGTGCAAGAGATCGAGCGTCCACAGTGGATCGACCAACACGCCGGGTGAACTACCACACTGGTGGGTACCTCACACAGGACGTCACTCCGAGTCCCATCTGCTGCCCGTGCTTTCTCCGAACAGGGAACCTGTACAACCTCAACCAGAACAACCCATTTACAGGTAGTGCTATTGTTACCAAATTATATGTTAATTAATTGCTGTATCTTTTTTTTTAAACACACACAAACGATGAAGGTTTTTAATAGAGTAAATCAGGAGAGACAAGGGTTGACGGTGAATAGGCAATGGCAAACATTCAAAGACCGCATGGATGAACTACAGAATTTGTTCATCCCAGTTTGGCATAAAAATAAAACAAAAAAGGTGACTCAACCATGGCTAACAAGGGAAATTAGGGATAGCATAAGATCCAAGGAGAGGACGTATAAATTGGCCAGAAAAAGCAGTAAACCTGAGGATTGGAAGCAGTTTAGGATTCAACAGGGGAGAACAAAGGGATTAATTAAGAAGGGGAAAATAGAGTACGAGAGTAAGCTTGCAGGGAACATAAAAACTGACTGTAAAAGCTTTTATAGATATGTGAAGAGAAAAAGATTGGTGAAGTCAAGCATATGTCCCTTGCAGTCAGAATCTGGGGAATTTATAATGGGGAACAAAGAAATGAAAGATCAATTAAATACATATTTTGGTTCTCTCTTCACAAAGGAGGACACAAATAACCTCCCAGAGATGTCGGGGAACATAGGGTCTGATGAAAGGGAGGAACTGAAAGAAATCAGTATTTGTAGGGAAATGGTGTTAGGGAAATTGATGGGATTGAAGGCCGATAAATCCCCAGGGCCTGATAATCTACATCCTAGGGTACTTAAGTAATAGCAGAGCACTTGGAAAACAGTGACAGGATCGGACAAAGTCAACATGGATTTACAAAAGGTAAATCGTGCTTGACTAATCTACTGGAATTTTTTGAGGATGTAACTGGTAAAATAGATAAGGGAGCACCAGTGGATGTGGTGTATTTGGACTTTCAGAAGGCTTTCGATAAGGTCCCGCATAAGAGATTAGCGTGTAAAGTTAAGGCACATGGGATTGGGGGCAAGGTATTGACTTGGGTAGAGAACTGGTTGGCAGACAGAAAGCAAAGAGTTGGAATAAACAGGTCTTTTTCCGAGTGGCAGGCAGTGACTAGTGGGGTACCGTAGGGAACGGTCCTTGGATCCCAGCTATTCACAATATATATTAATGATCTAGACAAGGGAAATAGATGTAATGGCCTAGAAATTCGGGTCGGGGGCTTCCCGCGGGTGCAAGCCCCCGACCTGCACTTACCTTGCGCGCCGGCCATTGAGCTGTGGGCCCCCGTGGAATTTCAATCTGGGGCCTGCTCCAGCTGCCGGCGTGCAGTGCTTGCATATCCCAGGGGCACAGTTAGTTCGATGCGTCCCCTGGGATCACGTGGGCCATGGGGAGCCAATCGGAGCAGGGAATGCTCCATTCATAAGTCTGACAGGAAGACCTGTCAAAACTTAGAAATACTATGGGCCCCATAACATCACTAAATCTTCAAATAAATTTAAAAAACAATAAAAAAAATTTAAATAAACTATAAATTACATGAAATAACTATTTTAAACAATAATTTAAATTTTTGAAAAAAATAATTTTATTTTCTAACAGGGCTAAAAATAAACTTACCTTTCTTTAAAGTATTTAAAAATAATAAACCTGTGGAAAAAATGTTTTAATTTTAATTAATTCACCACTTACCTTGTAAAAAGCAGGCCTTACGCCTGCTTTTTATATGTCTAACTTCTGGAGTCTTACCCTCCCGGGAAAACCTGTAAAAAAAAGAACGAAGTTCGATGCGCATGCATTCGACCTCTGAACCCCTGCTTTCAGGGGAACGGAAGTGCCGGTTTCCCGCGCATGTGCAGTGCATGCAGGAAACCGGCACTTCCATTGGGCTTACTGGTGAGTACCCCGTGCGTACTCACCAATGGAGACCCGAATTTCTGGGCCATTATCTCCAAGTTTGCAGACGACACAAAGCTGGGTGGGCGTGTGTACTGTGAGGAGGATGCCGAGAAACTCCAGTATGATTTGGACAGGTTGGGTGATTGGGCAGAAGCATGGCAGATGCAATATAACGTGGATAAATGCGAGGTTATCCACTTTGGTGGCAAAAACAGGAAGGCAGATTATTACCTGAATGGCAATAGATTGGGAGAAGGGGAAGTGCAACGAAACCTGGGTGTCTTTGTGCACCAGTCGCTGAAGGTAAGCATGCAGGTGCAGCAGGCGGTTAAGAAGGCAAATGGTATGTTGGCCTTTGTAGCGAGAGGGCTTGAGTACAGGAACAAGGATGTCTTGCTGCTATTGTACAGGGCTTTGGTGAGACCACATCTTGAGTATTGTGTGCAGTTTTGGTCGCCTTATCTGAGGAAGAATGTTCTTGCCATGGAAAGAGTTCAGCGAAGATTCACCAGGCTGATACCTGGGATGGTAGGAATGACGTATGAGGAGAGATTGGGTCGATTGGGCTTATACTCGCTGGAGTTTAGAAGAATGAGAGGGGATCTCATTGAAACTTATAAAATTCTGACAGGACTGGACAGACTAGATGCAGAAAGGATGTTCCCGATGGTCGGGGAGTTCAGAACCAGGGGTCACAGTCTAAGGATAAGGGGTAAGCCATTTAGGACAGAAATGAGGAGGAATTTCTTCACCCAGAGAGTGGTGAACCTGTGGAATTCTCTACCACAGAAGGCAGTAGAGGCCAATTCATTAAATATATTCAAGAAGTTGGATATATTTCTTAAGGCTAAAGGGGTCAAGGGGTATGGGGAGAAAGCAGGGACAGGGTACTGAATTTGGAAGATCAGCCATGATCGCATTGAATGGCAGAGCAGGCTTGAGGAGCCGAATGGCCTACTCCTGCTCCTATCTTCTATGTTTCTATGTTTCCAGTGGCAGGAAGATCTGTAACCAGAGGACACAGAATTAAGATCATTGGCAAAAGAACCAGAGGTGACATGAGGGCAAATTTTTTGCACAGCAAGTTACGATGATCTGGAATGCACTGCCTGAAAGGGTGGTGGAAGCAGATTCAATCGTATCTTTCAAAAGGGAATTGCATGTATATTTGAAGGGGGAAAACAAATTGCGGGGCTATGGGGAAAGAGCAGGGGAGTGAGACTAATGGATAGCTCTTTCAAAGAGCCGGCACAGGCATGATGGGCCAAATGGCCGCCTTCTGTGCTGTGAAATTCTATGAATTTGTGCTCGCCAAGTTGCTGGACATCTGTGTTGGGCAGTTGAACACCCTTCTACCCAAGCCCCAAAATTGCGAGGCTGCGCTCCCAATGTGGAGCTTCACTTGACTGGAGCACAGATCAGAAAACCAAGTGCATGACACTGCCCAATTCTCCGATCTGCACTCCCATCAAGCAGCACTTGGCAGCGGGAGCAAAGGCACACAGTTTGGGGATCTGGCGTTCACACTAGGCGTTGCCAAGGCAGATACAGTTAGTTAGATGCAGTGTCAAAACCCTCTATCCGTGGTGTTCACAATTGTTATTTCAACACAAAAGTCAAAGACAGGAGAAGCGCAGGTGGCCAAGGGAAGCTCATCCCTCTGGTATACCAGCTCTCCCAGCCTGGTGCATAGCCATGTTCTGACTGCCCTGAACC
>NC_140998.1:165886404-165952312 GCF_052327205.1 Somniosus microcephalus
AAGAATTTCTGATGTGTGTGCAGGAGAACTTTCTCGATCAATATGTCTCCAATCCAACAAGGAAGGAAGCAGTGTTGGATCTGGTTCTGTGAAATGAAGTAGGGCAAGTGGAGTGTGCTACAGTAGGAGATCATCTAACTAACAGTGACCACAGCCTAATTCGGTTCTGAGTAATTATAGAAAGAGACCAGAAAATATTGAAGGGAAAAATGCTGAACTGGGGAAGGGCTGATTTCAGTGATTTAAGAAGGGACAAGCACAGGTAGATTGGAAAAGGCAATTGCAGGGTAAAGCAGTAATGGTGCAATGGAAGGTATTCAGGGAAGAGATAGTTCAGGTACAAACTAGGCATATTCCTTTGAAGTGAAATGGTAGAGCATCCAAAGTTAATGCACCCTGGATGACAAAGGAAATAAAACGGGAAAAGGAGGCTTATGACAAATGTCAGGAGCAAGATTTAGTTAATAACCAGGAAGATTATGGAAAGTACAGGAGAGAATTAAAGTTAATACAGGAGGCAAAGAGAGATTACGAGAAAAGACTAGCAGGCAACATTAAATTGAACCCTAAAACATTTTATAAACATGTAAAGTGTAAGCTGTTAGCTAGGGAGAATGTTGGGCCTATTAAAGACCCAAAGAGAAATCTTCATAAGAGGCAGAGGACATATTAAATGAATACTTTGCATCTGTCTTCACAAAGGAAGTGGATGATGTGAAGGTTACACTAAAAATGAGGGAAGTTATGGACAGGAAAGTAATATAGTGAAGATGTACTAAAAATATTTTTTTTTAAATTCATTCTCAGGATGTGGGCGTCACTGGCAAGGCCAGCATTTATTGCCCATCTCTAATTGCCCTCGAGAAGGTGGTGGTGAGCTACCTTCTTGAACCGCCGCAGTCCATATGTTGTGTCGTAATGGTTTGAACTGAGTGGCTTACTAGGCCATTTAAGGGCAGTTGAGTCAACCGCATTGCTGTGGGTCTGGGCCAGACTGGTTAAGGGTGGCAGATTTCCTAAATTACACTAGTGAACTAGATGGGTTTTTATGACAATCCGGTAGGTACATGGTCACCATTACTGATGCTAGCTTTTTATTCCAGATTCATTTAATTAACTGAATTTAAATTCCCCAGCTGCCGTGGTGAGATTAGAACTCATGTTTCTGGATCATTAGTCCAGGCATCTGGATTACTAGTCCAGTAACATAACCACTATGCCACCATTCCCAAAAAGATTAGCATTACTAAAAGTTGGTCAGTCACCTGGTCCAGATGGAATGCATCCTAGGTTGCTGAAAGAAGCAAAGATAGAAATAGTAGAGGCATTGGTCACAATCTTTCAATCCTCATTGGATACAGGAGTAGTGCCGGAGGACTGGAGGGTTGCTAATGTTATATATACCATTATTCAAGAAAGGGGAGAGGGATAAACCAGGAAAGTACAGGTCAGTCAGCCGAACATCAGTGGTGGGGAGGTTATTGGAAGCTATTATCAGGGACAAAATAAACTTCCATTTGGAAAGGCATGGGTTAATCAAGGAGAGCCAGCATGGATTTGTTAAAGGCAAATCGTGTCTGACTAACTTGATTGAATTCTTTGATGAGGTAACAGAGAAGGTTGATCAAGGTAGTGCAGTAGATGTATACATTGAATTTCGGAAGATGAAGTGATGAGGAAAATTGTAGACTTCAGGATGACAGACAGGATGGTGAAATGGGCAGAAGCATGGCCGAGAAGTGTGAAGTGATGCATTTTGTGAGGACTAATATGGAAAGACAGTATAGTATAAATGGCACGATTTTGAAAAGTGTAGATGAGCAGAGACACCATACACACAAATCATTAAAGGTGGCAGGGGAAGTTGATAAGGTGGTTAAGAAAGCACATGGGTTACTTGGGTTTATAAATAGAGGCAAAAAGCAAAGAATATAAAAGATCATACTGGAACTTTATAAATCATCGGTTAGGCCTCCGCTGGAGGGTTGTGGACAATCCTGGACACTACACTTCAGGAAAGATGTAAAGACCTTAGAAGGGTACAGAGGAGCTTTACCGGGATGTTACCAGGGATGAGGGACTTTAGTTATGAGGAGAGGTTGGAAAAGTTAGTACTGTTCACCTTGCAACAGAGAAGGTTAAGAGGGGACCTAATAGAGGTTTTCAAGATGATGAGAGGTTTTGATCGAGTAGATAGAGGAAAAACTATTCTCTCAGGCAAGTGGATCAATAACCAGAGGCTGCAGATTCAACATCATTGGCAACAGATCTAGAGAGGAGAGTTGTTGGCATCTGGGACGCTCTACCTGAAAAGGTGGTGGAAATTTTTAAAAGGGAGTTAGACAGGTACTTGAGGATGAGGAACTTGCAGGATTACAGACAAAAAGCGGGGATGTGGGACTAAGCTCGACTGCTCTTTCAAAGAGCCAAATGGCCTCCTTCTGTGCTGTAAATTTCTATGATACTTGGAAAAGTAAAAATTTGCGGAGCCAGGGAGTAAATTGGATAGCTCTTTCAAAGAGCCGGCACAGGCAAGATGGGCCGAATAGCCTCCTTCTGTGCTGTGTGATTCTATAAGCCTGTCAATACCTCAATGAGGACTCCTCTTAATACCTTCTCTAAACTGTAGAGAATGAACTTCTCTTCAGATCGCTGATGCGCTTTTTAAAAACCTGAATGATGTTGAATGATGAGCAGGTCTATTTGTTTCTATAACCGCAGATGATTCTCTCTCAGTTTTCTTTGGAAACGTTGGGCATTCTATATTTTATTTGTCTCTTCTGCTGTTCCCCGTGTCCAGCTGCCACTCACATCCGGCCAAGTTTGTCTGTTGTTGAAGCTCGGGTTGGGTTCTCAGCTCAGCTGCCCTGCCCGGCTGAAGGACTGCCAAGACCGCAGGTGTTCTGGGAGAGAAACGGCGCACGGTTGGGAGCGACAACCAGGCCTCGCCTCACTCAGCTGGATGACCAGTCTTTACGCTTTACCTCGGTAGTGCCTAGCGATGCTGGGGAATACGTCTGTGTTGCTCACAATAATGTGGGACCAGTGCAAAGGAAGGTGGTGGAACTTAAGGTCAAAGGTTTATACAATGTCAACTTTGCATTTTTAAGACGGCTTTAATTTTGGAAGTTTGTTGTAAACACACACAGTTTATGATTGCTGTATCCAGACAATGGGGGTTGCTCCCACCCCTGCCCAGTTTTTTTAATAAACAAGCCATTGGTTTTAAGTCCAAGAAGGAAAGTTCGGCTGTGTTATAAATATATACTTGACCCCCCTACACTGTCTGTGCTGATCTTAGCCTGGATCCACCATGGGTCAGTGGGTAGCATTCACCCCTCTGAATCAGAAGGTCGTGGGTTCAGGCCCCACTCCAGAGACTTGAGCACATAATCCAGGCTGACTTTCCAGTGCAGTACTAAGGGAGCGCTGCACTGATGGAGGTGCCAGCTTTTGGATCAGACGAACTTGAAATTTATATAGCGCCTTTCATTACCTCAGGACGTCCCAAAGCCCTTCACAGCCAATCAAATACTTTTTGAAGTGTGGTCACTGTTGTAATGCAGCGGCTGATTTACTCACCGCAAATCCCACAAACAGCAATATGATAATGACCAGATAATTTGTTTCAGCGATGTTGGTTGAGGTATAAATATTGGCCAGGAGAAGTCCCCTGCTCTTCAAAATGGTGCCATGGGACCTTATCCACCTGAGAGGTAGGACGGGGCCTCGGTTTAGTGATGAGGAGCAGGAACCCTGGTCAATTTTTCTCTTCCCCAGCACAAGGACATTGAGACCAATTATAGTTTACCTACTGCTACCCCCACCTGAGATCAGTTACTTCAGTGACTGGGGATCAAACCTGGGATGTCCCTGGTCTCTTTGGCTCAACTACACTCTGGACAAACTCGCCGAGACATCACGGAAACCCAGGTTGCCAATGGTATGTGACTTATTAATTTCTTCACTGGTGTGTTTAGCCCCTGGTTCAACAGCAGTTGCCTGTATATGAACTTAAACCAATCCAGCCAGTCTAAATTTTCCTCGTGTTTATTTGTGCAATGCATTGGGATGTTTTTTGCATTAAAGACATAATGCAAATTATTGTGTTGTTATAAATCGATATGAATAAAAACCCAGAACCTACAACTGAGGTACTCGAGGGGGTGGGAAGGCACTGCTTTGATTTTGTGCTATTATCTTAATTAAAACACGTGCCCATTCCTTCAAATACTTTTATTTCGCCCTTTTGCATTTGGGTACGGCTTCATTCGGTAGGAGATCCCCTTCAGGTTAAGTCGTTTTTCCACCTCTCCCAGGAGATCACATGGTTGAGGGTGGAGTGGCGAGTATCTGTACTGTGATGCACAGGCCATTGCAATAATGTGGGACAGGCTGGATGGACCAGAGGCTCTTTTCCTGTCCATCATTGTTCATATTTTTTTTCCCCACAAGATCCTCCACTTGCACCCAGAGCTGCGATGTTATGGGTGGCAGTGTGTTGGCCGCTCTCCTCATTTACAGGACACGTTCGACAAACGCTCACTTTACCCAACTCAGGTGCCTGGGGAGCAGCATCAAGGCTGGTCTGAAACACATTATTCCTTCACAATACAGCTTTGATCTGTATCATTACAATTCCTTCAGGTGTGAACAGAGAGCTGGACAATGGCAGGAGTGAGTGACTAAACTGAAGATTTCTCCTACAGCATAATGGGAGAATTAAATATATATTTAGATGGGAGTGTTTTTTTTTACAGAAAACACGCTCTTGAACATTGCATCTCCTTTAATTGCAATTTATATATGGAAGCATTTTCTTGCATTCCTGCAATGTGGTCTAGCCCCAGGCCTTTCTCCGACTCATACCACTGCCTGCATTTAATACAAATTTGAGCAGCGTTCTATCGCACAGTTTTCTTTTGATAAATAAAAGGTAGATGATCCTGACTGTGGGTGGCAGAGTCACCTGCTGTTGAGAATTCTTTTGTCTCAGTTCTCCATGAGGTTTCCAGATGGGACAGACTTGAACAAAGCAGGATAAACAAGTTTCTCCTGCTGCTTGTGTTCCTTCTGTTAGCCTACTAGGGTAGCAATGACAACCAGCATGGAGAAGTTCTTGCTTCAGGAATGAGGTTGTCTTTGGTTACACTAGTGGCATTCCCTACCTCCTGAAGCCAAGACAGAAAGCATATACAGGAAACTTTTTTTATCCGGGACCGGCGTGGTGCCGGTTTATCAAAAAGTCCAGATTACAGAGTTATAGTTAAAAGGTACGAGAGCTCCGTACACAGCAACAAATCCAGGCTTCCCTGTTGCTTAGCAACAGCTGCAAGAACCCCAGCCACAGACCAAGCATCCCTGTTGCTTAGCAACAAGTGCCGAAACCCCCAATTACACAGCCAAGAATCAAGAAACGGCCACTAATATGAAGAAAAACTTAACTGAACCTACTCCTGAATTTTGCCAGTTAACCGAGATTTCCGGTTGTTTGGGTGCCGGTAAATCGAGAGTTTCCTGTAAAACATATGGGATTAAAAAAATAACCTAACATGTTTTGCCTTCATCCAGGAGAGCTGAAAATTACAGGACCTCCGCAGAATCTACGCGTGGCCTCAAGCGGAACGGCTGAGTTTCCATGCGTGGTGTCTGCTGCTAATGCTAATGTGCGATGGACAAGGTAAAAGGAACAGATGGACAAAGTGAAATAAACCAAAACACAGCACACCCTGACTGAGGGGAGGAGCTTTAAATATTTCGAATCCCCATTGGCCTCATGATTGGTACTAAAGTACCTCTCTTTCATTATCTACTTGCATCCTATGATGTTGGCCGTGGCGCAGTGGTAGCACTCTTGCCTCTGCATCAGAAGTTTGTGGGTTCAAGTCCCACTCCAGAGAGCATATAATATAGGCCAACAATCCCAGTTCAATACTGAGGGAGTGCTGCCGTCATTTGGATCAGATGTTCATCCAAGAGGCCAGACGGGGCCTCAGTTTAACGTAAAAGATCCCATGGCACCTGCAAAGAAGAGCAGGAGACTTCTCGCTGGTGTCCAACATTTATCCCTCGACCAACATCACAAACAGATTATCTGGTCATTAGCTCATTGCTGGTGGGAGATTACTGGGCGCAAATTGGCTGCCACATTTCTTACATTACAACAGTGACTGCACTTCGAAAGTACTTGCTTGGCTTTGGGACGTCCTGAGGTCACAAAAGGCACTACAGAAATGCAAATTTTTTCTTTCCTTCTTTCATTTACCTCCACTGTTGCAAGACATCCCTCATCAATATCTAGCACTCCATCTGACAGACTGATGTGGTATGAAGAACCATCAACTGAAGATCAAATTTATTTAGTACTCTACTGCTAGAACAGTTTGATCAATCATTCCTTCCCTCCCGCCTTCCTGCAAAAATGCAAGTGGTTTAACCAAAGTCGAAATATATTATAATGTGTAAGAATGCACCAATAAACGAAAGGGGAGATTTAAAAAAAAAATCATTTATCTTTCTAATGCAGGAATGGAATCCCTCTAAGAGCGGATGGGGAGCACATCAACATTTCACCGGATGGTACCTTGACTTTACACGACGTTCAGTTGGGAGATTCTGGTACTTACACCTGCAACGCGTATACCGGCTCTCACTCCGTCAGTGCAAGTGCCGAGCTGAGGGTCACATGTGAGTAAAACCAGAGCATGATGGTTTGAGTCACATTTTGGCCCATTTTTCAATTGAGTCGCAAAATCGGTCCCCTGCCCTTCCAGATTTTGTGAAGCAATTGTTCTAACCCTTAAATTACAGGGGCTGGGCATATTTAATGTGACTATATATAGTCTGGAGGACGAGTGCATGGAATGCATTCGAGACAGTTTCTTAGAACAATACGTCATGGAACCAACCAGAGAACAGGCTACTTTAGATCTTTTATTGTGTATTGAGACAGGGTTAATTAGTAATCTCTGGGGAAAAGTGATCACAATATAAGTACTTCACTCTCAAACCCAATGTGAAATTCTAAGTCCGAAACTAGAATCTTAAACTTAAATAAAGCCAATTACATAGGTATGAGAGGTGAGTTGGCTAAGGTAGATTGGGAAATTAGATTAAAAGGTATGATGGTAGATGAGCAGTGGCAAACATTTAAAGAAATATTCCAAAATTCTCAACAAATATACATTCCAATGAGAAATAAAAACTCCACAGGAAAAGTGATCCATCTGTGGCTAACTAAGATTAAGAGACTTATAATGTTGCGAAGAATAGTAGTAAGCCTAAGGATTGGGAGAGCTTTAGAAACCAGCAAAGGCTGACCAAAAAAATTGATAAAAAGGGAGAAAATAGAATGAGAGTAAACTATCAAGAAATATAAAAACAGATTGTAAGAGCTTCTACAAGCATGAAGAAAGGAAGAGAGGAGCAAAAGTGAGCATTGGCCGCTTAGAGGCTGAGACAGGTAAAATTATAATGGGAAATAAGGAAATGGCAGAAACTTGAAACAAATATTTTGTATCTGTCTTCACAGTAGAAGACACAAAAAGCATACCAAAAATAGTGGGGAACCAAGGGGCTAATGAGAGTGAGAAACTTAAAAGTAATTAAAATCAGTAGAGAAAAAGTACTTGAGAAACTAATGGGACTAAACGTTGACCTGATGGCCTACATCCTAGGGTTCCAAAAGAGGTGGCTGCAGAGATAGTGGATGCATTGGTTGTGATCTTCCAAAATTCCCTAGATTCTAGAATGGTCCCAGCAGATTGGAAGGTAGCAAATGTAACCCTGTTATTCAAGAAAGGAGGTAGAGAGAAAACCGGAAAATACAGGCCAGTTAGCCTGGCATCAGTTGTCAGGAAAATGCTGGAATCCATTATTAAGTAAGTGGTAACAGGGCATTTAGAAAATCAGAATATGATTAGGCAGAGTCAGCATGGTTTTATGAAAGGGGAATAGTGTTTTGCAAATTTATTAGAGTTTTTTGAGGATGTAACTAGCAGGGTAGATAAAGGGGAACCAGTGGATGTAGTATATTTGGATTTCCAAAAGGCATTCGATAAGGTGTCACATAAAACGTTGTTAGGCAAGATAAGAGCTCATAGGGTTGGGGTTAATATTAGCATGGATAGAAGATTGGTTAACAGACAGAAAACAGAGTAGGGATAAATGGGTCCTTTTCCGGTTGGCAGGCTGTAACTGGTGGGGTGCCACAAGGATCAGCGCTTGGACTTCACTTATTTACAATCTATATTAATGATTTAGATGAAGTGACCGAATGTAATGCATCCAAGTTTGCTGACGATACAAAGCTAGGTGGGAAAGAAAGCTGTGAGCTGGAAACAAATAGCCTGCAAAGGGATATAGACATGTTAAGTGAGTGGGCAATAATGTGGCGAAATGTGAGGTTATTCACTTTGGTAGGAAGAATAGAAAAACAGAATATTTTTTAAATGGTGAGAAACTATTAAATGTTGGTGTTCAGAGAGATTTAGGTGTCCTCATACAGGAAACACAGAAAGCTAGCATGCAGTTAAGGAAGGCAAATGGCATGTTGGCCTTTATTGCAAGAGGGTTGGAGTATAAGAGTAAGGAAGTCTTGCTACAATTGTACAGGGCTTTGGTGAGACAGTTTTGGTCTCCTTATCTGAGGAAGCATATACTTGCCTTAGAGGCGGTGCAACAAAGTTCACTAGATTGATTCCTGGGATGAGAGGGTCATTCTATGAGGAGATTTTGAGCCTATATTCTCTGGGGTTTAGAAGAATAAGAGGTGATCTCATTGAAGCATAGAAGATTCTGAGGGGGATTGACAAGGTAGATGCTGAGAGGTTGTTTCCCCTGGCTGGAGAGTCTAGAACTAGGGGGCATAATCCAGGATAAGGGGTCGGCCATTTAAGACTGAGATGAGGAGGGGTTTCTTCACTGAGGGTTGTGAATCTTTGGAATTATCTGCCCCAGAGGGCTGTGGATGCTGAGTCGTTGAGTATATTCAAGGCTGAGATAGATATTTTGACTCGAGGGGAATCTTCACCAGCTCAAAAAAGACAAAGCTGTAATGATCGAGTACAGACATTTTGAACTGGTTAATGCATTTTTTTTAAACAAAATGAAGTTGGTTGACTTTCAGCACTACTTCAACTTTCTCAGTACCAAGGTCCTATTACAGCTTTTGTAACTTCCTGTTCATTTTAGTCAAATCATTGAACTGGAAATTTGTGGTAAACATTAACAACCTGATTCCGCAACTCAATCCTCTTCCCCACTCCCCCCCCCCCAGGAAACCTTTCTGACATTAGCTCCCCCCACCCCCCGGAAACCTTTGACGTTAGCCCCCGCCCCAGGAAACCTTTCTGACGTGACGTTAGCTCCTCGCTCAACCCCTTTCTGATGTTAGCCTCCCCCGACAGTGACTCCCAAAACCTTTGACCTTCTCCTCCTAAAACCTTTGACATTATCTCCCGCTAACGCTGCCACGCGTCTTTGTTTTGTAATTGGCTGCATCAGATAAGACTTCTGTTAGTGAGGGATGCTCTCTCTTACTCGAGCTGGGTGGGACTGCACTCACCTAGTTCTATTCTTATCTATCTAATTGTAGCGAGAATCACCTGCAATGGCTTCTCTTCCCACTCCTGCATCGTTACCTCTGGTGTCCCCCAAGGATCTATTCTTGGCCCCCTCCTATTTCTCATCTACATGCTGCCCCTTGGCGACATCATCCATAAACACAGCGTCAGTTTCTACATGTATGCTGACGATACCCAGCTCTACCTCACCACCGCGTCTCTAAGTTGTCAGACTGCTTGTCAGACATCCAGTTCTGGATGAGCTGAAATTTTCTTCAATTAAATATTGGCAAGACCGAAGCCATTGTTTTCAGTCCCTGCCACAATCTCCATTCCCTAGCTACTGACTCCATCCCTTTAACATCTGTCTGTGGCTGAACCACACTGTTCACAACCTTAGTGTCATATTTGACCCTGAAATGAACTTCCGACCACATATCCGCAGCATAACTAAGACCGCCTATTTCCACCCTTGCCTCAGCTCATCCGCTACTGAAATCCTCATCCATGTCTTTGTTAGCTATGGAGTTGAGTACTTGAATGCACTACTGGCTGGCCTCCCACATTCTACCCTACATAAACTTGAGGTCATCCAAAACTCGGCTGCCCGTGCCCTAACTTGCACCAAGTCCCGTTCACCCCTGTGCTCGCTGGCTCCCAGTTAAGCAACGCCTCGATTTCAAAATTCTCATCCTTGTTTTCAAATCCCTCCATGGCCTCGCCCCTATCTCTGTAATCCCCCTCCCGCCTCGAGATACCTGCGCTCCTATAATTCTGCCCTCGAGCATCCCTGATTATAATCACTCAACCAGCGGTGGCCGTGCCTTCTGTTGCCTGGGCCCTAAGCTCTGGAATTCCCAGCCAAAACCTCTCTGCCTCGCTACCTCTCTTTCTTCCTTTAAGACGCTCCTTAAAACCTACCTCTTTGACCAAGCCCTAATTTCTCCTTATGTGGCTCGGTGTCATTTTTTCTTATACTTGTGAAGCGCCTTGGGACGTTTTACTATGTTAAAGGTGCTATATAAATACAAGTAGTTGTTGTTACTCAGGAATGTGCCCATTTCGGTCTCTACTTCATTTCTATTTATTGGTCGATAGTTCGCTATATCTTTTATTTTCTCGGAATTTGGAGTTTGCATTAAATGCCGGAAAACTTTTCTTGTAACCAGCTGTGTATGTGATGTCATTAACTTCAGATGGACAAGTCTGCTTCATTGAACCGGATTGGTTTTAAAATAATTTTTTTAAAGTCTCACTTTGCAAAGGGAAATAGATGGAGAAACATGAGGATTGCAGGGCCAACAAAAAGTTTGGTTAAGAAGATGGATTTCGAGAAGGACTGATAGGGGTCATAGAGGGAGATTGGGACAAGACTGAGCGGTGAATTGAAGATTAGGGCATAGAGTTTAAAGGTAACTAATTGGGGAAACAGGGAAACTCTAGGTTAGCAAGGAGGGAGGCTGATGCGCAAGTAGGTTGAGTATATGAGCAGCTGCATCTTGGACAAGTTGGAGGATTGGAATCCAGATCTGACCAAATCATGGATAAGGGTTTTACTGGTGGAGGGCCTGAGCACCAGTTGGTGGTGGGTAATGTTATGTTGGGTAAAGAGTAATGGTAGTGGTGAATAGGACGTGGACTTTGAGGTTCGGCTTAGGGTTGAACAGGATGCCAAGGTTTTACAGTGGGGGGGGGGGGGGGGGTAGGGTGGAGAATGAAATCTGTGGCAAGGGAGTGGTGTTTATGGCAGAGGTTGAAAATGACAACTTTGGTCTTCCTGATATGGTTGAAGATGGAGGAGAGCTGGCTATCATCGCAATGCCTGAGGATCACATTGCTGAGGGCAGTTCCAAGATTGACTCGCTATTATATGGCCCAGCCTTTAAACTAATAATGTAATGGCGTAGCTGGTTAAGGGAGGACGCTGAGGCATCATGTTTGTGCTCAACCAACTGATCGCATCTGGGGTTTCAGCAATGCTCTAATTAGCCTCAGTCTCCCAGAGGGGAAAGGAAGAGAAAATCAGCCATGGTACATGCTACAGGAAACTTTGTGCTATCCGGCACCCACGGGACCGAGCTACTGCCGTTGCCTCAAAACTTCCGGATAGACCAGCGTCAATGTTATCAGATAGGAGCTTTTCATCTCCGTATCTGACAACAAAGACTGTTGCTTAGCAACAGCTTGTCAGCACTTGGCCCGTGGCTTGGAAGCGTCTCTGAAGCTGTTGCTAAGATACAGAGACGCTTTCTAGAGCCTGCCGTATCTGACCACAAACACTGTTGCTCAGCAACAGCTTGTAAACACTCAGCCCAGTAGCTTGGAAGCGTCTCTGAAGCTGTTGCTAAGCTACAAAGACGCTTTCCAGAGCCTGCCTGTGAAAAGAAAAAAAACCTAACCAAAATGGCTGCTGATTTCTGCCGTTATATCGAAGTTGCCGGACATTCAACCTCCGGATAGCACAAAGTTTCCTGTATGTTGATATAGTGACCTCTGCTGGGAAATACCTGTATTGCCAGTGAATACAGGCTCATACCATTCATGGCCAAATAGCCTGGTGCCACTCAAAGGTGAGTAAACTGACTACTGTATAAAACGGGAGCAAACAAGATTTGAATCAAATGCAAATGGAGTTGTTGGTAAAGAAAACTGCACAGTTGCACAGGTTCTGCTCCTGTCCTTTGCACTTGTTATTTTATGGATTACAGAAGTGGGCCTTTCAGACTGGTATACTGTATATGTAATTGCTGTAACAAAGTCAAGAACTCTAGTTGTACATTCTGCTCAGCATTAATTAGATGCAGTAAATTTTCACCAAGAAAGCCATTGTAGGGTCTTTATGCATGTTGAAAATAAATAGTTGACATAACCGTGTGCAAATAGCTAAGTTGCAACTAAAAAACACTAAAGGAACAGGTTATCTATTTTGATGTCTTAAACAGACATTTTAATCCCCAGCTAAAACAACCCAGGATTCCCATTACTTTCAAATTTTATATCCAGTTTTCCCACTTAAAGATGAGAACCATCACTATATTCTTGGTTTAGACAACACATGGCTGGGGGGGGGGGGGTGAGGAAGCATGGGGGCAATCCTATTCGGTGATTCGCACCTCCCCCCACCCCAAAGCTGCTATTTAACTTTACTACATATACAATCCATGCCGTTCTCGATCATGGAATTGATAATGAACAAGAAGCTAGTTCCTGTAAGTTGGTACACAAAGTTGTGAAATAGAGCCTCTAACATTGTCGTATGAAAAGAATACTCAATTTTTGTTACATTTAAAGTATTTTCACATGATAATTTTTTCAGCCACGGAACCAGTGGTACAACCTACAGCCCATGATTCGTTGTGTGTGGATCTGCCAGAACTGGCTAATTGTGATCTAATAGTACAAGCCAATCTCTGCTCCAATCAGTACTACTCCAGCTTTTGCTGTTCAAGTTGCTCCAAGCACTGGTCACATAACCAGCATCTACAGCAGCAGGGATAATGGTGCCGTGCACGGGGAGCTGTGGGACTCAGGTGATGGGTAGAATTTCTGTTACTCTTCTTGTTGCTTAAGGTGGTGATTAATGGATGTTTGCAGGCAATATATTACATGTAAAGTTGGGAGGAAATCAGATTGGTGATACAGCTAGTCTCACAATGGTCAGCCAAAACACTGAAGGAAAGCAAAAAACAAATTTATATTTATTAGTCATAGAGTTATACAGCACAGAAAGAGGCCCATCGTGTCCACACCGGCCATCAAGCCCTATCTATTCCAATCCCATTTTCCAGCACTTGGTCCGTAGCCTTGTATGCTATGGCGTTTCAAATGCTCATCTAAATGCTTCTTGAATGTTGTGAGGGTTCCTGCCTCTACCACCCTTTCAGGCAGTGAGTTCCAGATTCCAACCACCCTCTGGGTGAAAAAGTTTTTCCTCACATCCCCTCTAAACCTCCTGCCCCTTATCTTTAAACTATGACCCTGGTTATTGACCTCTCTACTAAGGGGAAAAGTTCCTTTCTATCTACCCTATCTATGCCCTTCATAATTTTGTACACCTCAATCAGGTCCCCCCTCAGCCTTCTCTGCTCTAAGGAAAACAACCCCAGCCTGTCCAGTCTCTCTTCATAGCTGAAGCGCTCCATCCCAGGTAACATCCTAGTGAATCCCCTCTCCAATGCAATCACATCCTTCCTATAGTGTGGCGAACAGAACTGCACACAGTATTCCAGCTGTGGCCTAACTAGCGTTTTGTACAGCTCCATCATAACCTCCCTGTTCTTATATTCTATGCCTCAGCTAATGAAGGCAAGTATCCCATATGCCTTTTTAACCACCTTATCCACCTGTTCTGCTGCCTTCAGGGATCTATGTACATGCACACCAAGGTCCCTCTGTCCTTCCTAGGGTCCTACCATTCATTGTGTATTCCCTTGCCTTGTTAGTCCTCCCAAAATGCATCACCTCACACTTTTCAGGGTTAAATTCCATTTGTCACTGTTCTGCCCATTTGACCAACCCGTCTATGTCGTCCTGTAGCCTGAGGCTTCCTTCCTCGCTATTTACCACTCCACCAAATTTCGTGTCATCTGCAAACTTACTGATCATACCTCCTACATTCATATCTAAATCATTAATGTACACTACAACTAGCAAAGGACCCAGCACCAATCCCTGCGGTACACCACTGGACACAGGCTTCCAGTCACAAAAACAACCTTCGACCATCACCCTCTGACCCCTGCCACTAAGCCAATTTTGGATCCAATGTGCGAAATTGCCCTGGATCCCATGGGCTCTTACCTTCTTGACCAGTCTCCCATGTGGGACTTTGTCAAAAGCCATGGAAGTCCATGTAGACTACATCAACAGCTCGACCTCATCCACACACCTAGTCACCCCCTCAAAAAATTCAATCAAATTGGTTAGACATGATCTCCCCCTGACAAAGCCATGCTGACCATCCTTGATTAATCCTTGCCTCTCCAAGTGGAGACTAATTCTGTCCCTCAGGAATGTTTCCAATAATTTCCCTACCACTGATGTTAGGCTCACTGGCCTGTAATTCCCTGGTTTATCCCTACTACCCTTCATGAATAATGGTACTACGTTAGCTGTTCTCCGGTCCTCTGGCACCTCCTTGTGGCCAGAGAGGTTCTGAAAATTTGTGTCAGAGCCCCTGCAATCTCCTCCCTTGCCTCACAGCAGCCTGGGATACATCTCGTCAGGGCCTGGAAATTTATCCATTTTTAAGCCTGCTAAAACCGCTAGTACCTCCTCCCTCTCAATACTAATTTGTTCAAGTATATCACAATCCCCCTGCCTGATTTCTATGCCTACATCGTCCTTCTCCATAGTGAACACAGATGCAAAATATTCATTTAAAACTTCACCTACATCTTCCGGCTCTACACACAGATTGCCATTGTGGTCCCTAATGGGCCCTACTCTTTCCCTGGTTATCCTCTTGCCCTTAATATACTTATAAAACACCTTGGGATGTTCCTTTATTTTGCCTGCCAGTGTTTTTTCATGCCCCCTCTTCACTCTCCTAATTTCTTTAAGTACCCCCCTGCACTTTCTATACTCCTCTAGGGCTTCCACTGTTTTTAGTCCTTTGTGTCTGCCAAAAGCCTCCCTTTTTTTCCTAATCCATTCTTGTATATCCCTCGACATCCAAGGTTCCCTGGGTTTGTTGGTCCCACCCTTGACCTTTACGGGAACATGTTGGCGCTGTACTCTCTCTATTTCCTTTCTGAAAGACTCCCACTGCTCTGATGTGGATTTTCCTACAAGTAACTGATCCCAGTCCACTTTGGCCAAATCTTGCCTCATCATATTAAAATTGGCCTTCCCCCAATTTAGAACCTTTAGTTCCGATCCATCTTTGTCCTTTTCCATGACTACCTTAAATCTCACCGAATTATGGTCACTGTCACTAAAATGCTCTCCTACTAACACTTCTACCACTTGCCCGGCTACATTCCCTAGAATTAGGTCCAGTACCGCTCCCTCTCTTGTAGGACTTTCTACATGCTGGCTCAAAAAGCTCTCCTGGATGCACTGTAAGAATTCTGCACCCTCTAAGCCTTTCACACTCTGACAATCCCAGTTAATATTGGGGAAGTTGAAATCCCCTATTATTACTCTATTATTTCTACACTTGAGATTTGCCTACATATCTGTTCCTCTATCTCCCCCTGACTGTTTGGGGGCCTATAGTATACTCCCAGCCAAGTGCTTGCCCCCTTTTTGTTTTTAAGTTCTACCCACATGGCCTCATTAGAGGAACCTGCTAAGATATCATCCCTCCTTACAGCAGTAATTGATTCCTTGATTAATATTGCAACACCCTCCTCTGTCTCGCCTGAAGATTCTATACCCCGGAATATTGAGCTGCCAGTCCTGCCCCTCCCTCAACCATGTCTCTGTGATAGCAACAATATCCTACTCCCATGTGTTCATCAACACCTTCAATTCATCTGCCTTACTCGCAAGACTCCTTGTATTAAAATAAATGCCATCCAGCCTTGCCATACTCCCTGGTGCCGTTACATATTTTCTCTGCCGTCCAGGCTGACTTGTTTTTTCCTCTATATTTGGCTGTGCATCACCCCCTACTATAGCTCCACTCCGTATCCCCCCCCCTGCCAACAGTACTAGCAAACCTCCCCAATTGTTAGCAATTGGGGTCCATTTATAACATGTGGTAAATTAGAGCCCCCTCATTAAAACACCCTGTGCTCAATTTAATAATCAAAACCTCTAGTATCCCAACTAGGAGCACAATGGGCGGAAAAAATTAAATTGATCCAAGATTTCTAACACTACATTTTTTCTCACTCCCCTCCCCTGCCTTGTGCTTAAAGAATCTGTGAATTCAGCTACTTTGTTGGTTTCTGTTACTCCATTATGCCTTGTACTAGATAGTCAAAATGAGTTGTGGTTTGGAAAGATTCTCAGCTTTTTTTCCTCACTTGTCCCGAGTCGCCTGTACCCTGGAATTAGCCAAAATGGCAACCAAAAGTACATGAAAATCTTACCAGCCCAGGGCCGAACCCTCACTCAATTTCTTTGGCTGAATCTATTTTTAGCAGAAGAATCTTTGAAGTCGGAAATTGTGTAGAGTTCGAAGAACCCAATTGCTTCAAACTTTTTTTAAACACAGTAGAATCATACAGCACAGGAGACCATTCAACTCATCGTGCCTGTGCTGGCTCTCTAAAAGAGCTACCAATTAGTCCCATTCACCTGCTCTTTCTCCATAGCCCTGCAAATTCACAGGTCTAACATCTTGTGAAATAAAAAAAATGTTCAAACTGCACAGCAAATCTGTCAGCATTTGAAAAAAACTTATGTAGAGGTGTAAACCCTGGCTCATCAAAAGTCTCTACCCAAAACATTAACTTATTTTGCCTTTTCAAGTGCTCCATTTCCAGCATTTTGCTTTTATTTAGATGCAGTTTTTTTCCCTTGTACACATGTACATATGGCAAAAATGGACCATTCCATCTAAAAACCTACTGACACTGTAGTTTTCAATTGGTAGCGAGTCATTGTAGAATATTGCCTGGAAACATACTCTCTCCTTTTGACTTGGACGTCTATACTAGATTCCCTCACACGCATGCTTTAACTTCATCCAGCAGTGCTAACACCTTCTTGGTTTATTTGTGCCTCGGATAGGTTTTCTCCTATAAAGTAACAGCTTCTCAGTTTTTTGTGTGTGTTTTTCTCTCCCAAGACCTGAATTGCTGGTCAATTGGAACAGCTATCTTTATGAACCTGCTGTCAGTTTAGCTCTCAACCTCTTCACTGCAGGCTGCTCTAAATGAGACTTGGCTATGAAATACATTTAACAAAGTACAATTTATAACATGGTTGTGTTGGTTGATATAGAGTCATAGAGTAATACAGCACGGATAGAGGCCCTTCGGCCCATCGTGTCCGCGCCGGCCATCAAGCCCTGCCTAATCTAATCCCATATTCCAGCATTTGGCCCGTAGCCTTGTATGCTATGGCATTTCAAGTGCACATCCAAATGCTTCTTAAATGTTGTGAGGGTTTCTGCCTCCACAACCCTTTCAGGCAGTGAGTTCCAGACTCCAACCACCCTCTGGGTGAAAAAGTTCTTTCTCAAATCCCCTCTAAACCTCCCGCCCTTTACCTTGAATCTATGCCCCCTAGTTATTGACCCCTCTACTAAGGGAAAAAGCTCCTCAGCATCCATCCTATCTATGCCCCTCATAATTTTGTACACCTCAATCATGTCCCCCCTCAGCTTCCTCTGCTCCAAGGAAAACAAACCCAATCTGCCCAGTCTCTCTTCATAGCCGAAGCGCTCCAGCCCTGGTAACATCCTGGTGAACCTCCTCTGCACCCTCTCTAACGCGATCACATCCTTCCTGTAGTGTGGCGACCAGAACTGCACACAGTATTCCAGCTGTGGCCTAACCAGTGTTTTATACAGCTCCATCATAACCTCCTTGCTCTTATATTCAATGCCTCGGCTAATGAAGGCAAGTATCCCATATGCCTTTTTTACCACCTTATCCACCTGTTCCGCCGCCTTCAGGGATCTGTGTACTTGCACACCCAGATCCCTCTGACCCTCCGTCTTGCCTAGGGTCTTTCCATTCATTGTGTATTCCCTTGCCTTGTTAGTCCCCCCAAAGTGCATCACCTCGCACTTTTCCGGGTTCAATTCCATTTGCCACTGTTCCGCCCATCTGACCAACCCATCTATATCGTCCTGCAGACTGAGGCTACCCTCCTCGCTATTTACCACCCTACCAATTTTTGTATCATCCGCGAACTTACTGATCATACCCTTTACATTCATATCCAAGTCATTAATGTAGACCACAAACAGCAAGGGACCCAGCACCGATCCCTGTGGTACCCCACTGGCCACAGGCTTCCAGTCACAGAAACAACCTTTGACCATCACCCTCTGCCTTCTGCCACTAAGCCAGTTTTGTATCCAATGTGCCAAGGCACCCTGGATTCCATGGGCTCTTACCTTCTTGACCAGTCTCCTGTGCGGGACTTTATCGAAGGCCTTACTGAAATCCATGTATACCTCATCCACACACCTAGTCACCCCCTCAAAAAATTCAATCAAATTAGTCAGACATGATCTTCCCTTGACAAAGCCATGTTGACTATCCCTGATTAATCCTTGCCTCTCCAAGTGGAGACAAATTTTGTCCCTCAGGATTTTTTCCAATAATTTTCCTACCACTGATGTTAGGCTCACTGGCCTGTAGTTCCCCGGTTTTTCCCTACTACCCTTCTTGAATAATGGTACTACATTAGCGGTTCTCCAGTCCTCTGGCACATCCCCTGTGGCCAGAGAGGTCCTGAATATATGTGTTAGAGCCCCCGCAATCTCCTCCTTTGCCTCACACAGCAGCCTGGGATACATTTCATCCGGGCCTGGGGATTTATCCATTTTTAGGCCAGCTAAAACCGCCAATACCTCCTCCCTCTCGATGTTAATATGTTCGAGCATATCACAGTCCCCCCCCGCCCTATTTCTATGTCTACATCGTCCTTCTCCATAGTGAAAACAGATGCAAAAAATTCATTTAGAACCCCTCCTACATCTTCCGGCTCCACACACAGATTGCCACTTTTGTCCCTAATGGGCCCTATTTTTTCCCTAGTTATCCTCTTACCCTTAATATACTTATATAGTGAATTCTAAGGCATAATAGCAAGAATTAGGAATCTGGGAAAAAAATTTTGATGCCTTTTTCTTCTCATCCACATCACTAAAAATGTTCAACATCTTTCAGTGACGGAAGAAAAAGGACTGCTGTTCTAAGCAAACATGCTGTTTTCTTTGTATACCCCTTATTAGGGAATTTTAAATTTTCCCCAACAATTTTTAATAAAATGTAGTAGTCTTCTCCAATCAGGTTCCATTTCAGATTGTTGGAGTGAGCCTAACTGGTTTGTTTTGTAAAAGAACAGCTTCAAAGCTAATACTGATTGTGATTTTTTTCTCCCTCCCTACAGGGTAGCACCACACTGTAGAGCAGATAATACAACCATTCCATAAAACTAAGGCAGATTTATTTAGTTTTTTTTCCCCCCATTGATAACTTAAGTCCAAGTATAACATTTACTGCTACTTAACCAACGCAGATAGAACCCTCACTGTGAGGGCAAGGTGCAACTTTTTTTTTTGAACAAAACAATTGGCCCACTTATATTGTTAATATCCTGAAGCAGGATGATTCATTGGTGAACTAATTTGAATCTGGTTAAACAGCTTGCCACATTTATTTCATAGAACACACAGCACAGGAGGAGGCCATTCGGCCCATCATGCTTATGCCGGCTGTGTGCAAGAGCTATCCAATTAGTCCCACTCCCCTGCTCTTTCCCCATAGCCCTGCAAATGTTTCCACTTCAAGTATTTATCCGATTCCTTGTTGAAAGTTATTATTGAGTCTGTTTCCACCACCCTTTCAGGCAGTGCATTCCAGATCACAACAACTCGCTGTGGAATTCTCTCTCATTTCCCCTGGTTCTTTTGCCGATTATCTTAAACCTGTGTCTTCCGGTTACCAGCCCTCCTGCCAGTGGAAACAGCTTCTCCCTATCTAGTCTATCAAAACTTCTCAATTTTAAACACATCTATTAAATTTCCCCTTAATCTTCTCTGCTCCATGGAGAACAATCCCAGCTTCGCCAATCTCGCCACATAACTGAAGTCTTTCATCCCTGGTACCATTCTAGTAAATCTCTTCTGCACCCTCTCCAAGGACTTCACATTCTTCCTAAAGTGTGGTGCCCAGAATTGAACCCAATACTCCAGCTGAGACCTAATCAGTGATTTATAATGGTTTAGCATAACTTCTTTGCTTTTGTACTGTATGCCTCTACTTATAATGCCCAGAATCCTGTACGCATCTTTTACACAGCCTTATCAACTTGTCCTACCACCTTCAAAGATTTGTGTATGTGAACCCTCAGGTCTTTGTTCCTGCACCCCTTTAAAATTATACCATTTAGTTTATATTCTCTCCCCTCATTTTTCCTTCCAAAATGCATCACTTCACAATTCTCTACATTAAATTTCATCTGTCATGTGTCTGCCCATTTCACCAGTGTACAAAGCACAATGGGCGTCTTCATGTGTGAAGATCAAGCAGAAATTGATCCACATACTAGTGTTACTGTTTATACAGTTTTTTTCTTTTAAATCAAACCTTTGCTTTATACTTGTTTTGCCAGAATACAGCAAACATGTCAACATAACACAACCAAATGCACCAAAGAGAGTGAGTTGCAATTGAAACTGAAGCATATGAAGCATTTTTAACAGTCTGCACAGTTCTAAAAAACATGCTAATTTCCACTATTGCACATTTTTTCCAAGACATTAACAGGTTAGGGGAGGGGAAGAGAAAGAGAGTAATATATCAGCTGTTTAGTATCTAAGTTTTCTGTAGGGCTAAACAATAAGCACTCTATATAATAAAAAAATGCCATACTTGAAAACATAGACACACTTCTGATTGGGCGTTATCTTCTCTGTTGTAGGTCCACTTTACTGGCAGTAGCATGTAAAGGAGTACTGCAGGATATGAACAAGAGATGCTACTCAAGTAATGTTTGATTCGTACCACAGCAAAAGGTGATGAGCATACTTCTGACTACAAGCAGTCATACACACCTTTTTTTAATTATGCAAACAGAAGTACCTGTACTTTTCTTTTTAAACTATTGATGTATATAATAGTTTTAGAATGACAAGTTACTGCACACTTATAATCAAGTTGTTAATGTAGAAAATACGATTTTCAAAAGGTGTGAAGTTTGTTACTTCCAAAGAGATGTTTTGAGATTTATCGGCATTCAGATTATTTTTGTGTGTAAAAAAACTGGCATTTTCAAAAGCTGAATGTTGACAGGTTGGATATACTCACTAAATTATCAGATATATTTGCTCTGTTGCGCTCTACAGTTTTGTGCACCATCATTCCTTTGAACTGGTGTCAAGTGGTTAATATTGTACATAACACTTACTACTATACCTACTTTTCACTGAACAAGCTGGAAGCACATTTTTTTAAGGACAAGATGTTAATGTAAAAAAAATGTATATTGTGTACTGTTTATTAACACATTTCCATGAATGGCAAATCGGCAAATTAAACAACTTATTTTGAACCTGTGGCCTTTTTATATTTACACAGAATGGCAAAATACAGTAAACTCTATCGACTGCAGGAAATTTAAAAATTGAAGTATCGGTGCTGGCAGAAGTCCTGCCATGGAAGGTGTAATTTAAAATGGCACTTAAGCTGTTTTTATACAATGTGCCAGATCTATCCCAGTGCCACCAGCTAATAGATCTACTCAAGGGCTGCATTTTCTCCTTAGGATAAATCACCCAAACAAAACCTTTTCAAGATAATATCCCAAGCTTTCTTGTGTAACATTTCAGTCTTTCTTATTTTACACCTTGGTTTTGGGATATATGTCACTATTTTCATGGTTTCTTTTATTTTTGGTTGTATTTACACTTTGAATCAATATAAATTGGTTTTGATCAGGGATTTGCTTTGGTAAACTGAGATTTCCTGCTGGTTCTGACAAGTGTATAATATGGTTACAGAAGTGCTGGGGACTGGTCCAAGGAAAATACCTACTTAGAATGTGGAATCAACAACTCTTCCTTGCTACTGAAATGCAATATAAATTAACGTAGAAAAGTTGTGATTTGAAATCATCAAAAAAGGCTTTCCAAATATGGTCAGTCTTCTAACCACCATTTATTTCTGTTAAAGATTATAAATCTCCAGTATAAATGTCTTTCTTTATTACAAGTGATTGTAAGGCTTGTACAAGTCAAAATTAAAACAATAAAACCAAAAAGAAAACCTGCTGAATCCTCAAGTGAGATGCAAAGTAGCCGTAACGCAGAAGGATAGACTCTCACTGATCACCACAAAGGAAGGGAGGGAGGTTGGAAAAGTGAGTACAGCTTGGTACCAAACAAGGATGATTCTGCGTAACTATATTGTGCAAATCCATTTTTACATTTACAGCAATTGAATCTGACTGACCGTCTTAAAAACCCACTCAAGATAGTAGGGGGAACAAGAGAATTTTCAGTAACACAGAACAAAATAAAATCTTGCTCAACAGAACATACAAGATTGATCATGGTTCACATAGACCATAACAATACTGTTAAAAATATTTAACTGCTGCATACTAATGATTTATAATTGGTCATCTGTTTAAGCAAGTGTACTACTCACAGCAAAATAGTCTGTTGCAAGGACCAGTTAAAGGATCACATTTACCCCAATTACTTACATTAGAATCAGCAATAAACCATTCTCTATATACATTTCGTACAACCGTTCGGTGTTTTACCTTTGGCAAGATTACTTACAGCTCAATTTCCATAACTATTTAAAATATATATACTAATGCATAAAAATAAAGATTTTGGCATCAATTTATCCAAATTGGAAGCTCCAACACAAGAGAACTGCAGCATCACTCTGCAGTCCCACCACAGAATACCAACATAATTGTAGGTAGAAAGACTTTAGAAACAAGCAGCTGATCCCCTACACTTGTACCATTAAAATAACCAGTTTTTTCAAGGCAGACACCAGACATGGCCCTTTGATCGTTCAACCTTGCCAGGTCTTTCAGTCCAGCTTTGCATCAGGTTTACAATGGTGCTCAGAGACTGCTAAAGCAGTTCTTCATGCCCATTAGCAACACTGAATACTCTCCGCACACTTGCCCCCTCAAAAGAAAAATCAGAGCTCCGCTCAAAGTTCAATCTCGAAGGTCTTCTGTAACTCACTAGAGAATGGATTAGTAGGAGAAGGTGTGGCCCGTTGCTTCGATTTATATTCCAGTGCATTCCACTGAGCCTCAAATGCATCAATTTCTGGAATGCCTGCTCCCATTTGAATGCTTTTGGTTTCTGTTGTCCAGTTGCTACTTTCTGCTCCATTGAAAGCTGCCGAACCATTAATTTGCTGGGCAGGTTTAAAGTAAGGGCTGGTATTTGCAGCAATGCCCATGATACTACCTTCAAATTGTGGGAATGCATTTTGTTTCAAATGTGCATGGCTCTGTTGTGGATGAGTTACCTGAGTATGGCCTGCTGTACCAAAGACATTAGCAACCATTTGTGAAGGGGTGATTCCAACCACAGGCACGCTTGGAGCTTGATATGGTATCCCATTGGTGACCCCTAGACTGTATGACTGAGCAGGAATAAATGTAGGCTGTATCTGAGAAACCACGCTGACTGGTGTTGCTTGGGGGGTAATGAGGGTGTTGGCCTGAAAGGACTGTGGCGCTGGTGGCATAGCCACTGAAGGTGGTGGCAGCGGCTGGGGTGCCGGTTGCACCCGAACGCTCTTCGATACTTCTTCAAGCCAGCGGTCAGCTTCCGACGGCGTGCGTTTGTGATTGGGCTGAAACTGAGTTGTTACGATGGAAGCTGTGCCCCAATCAGTGCCTGCTTAAAACAAGAGAAATATTGAAAAAACATCCAACAACTGCACCAGCTGCACAGTATTAAAAAAACAGTTCATTGGTAGGAAAATAAAGTGTTCTGGTTAACATTAAACAGAGAACGGTAGCAGTTTTAATTAAAGGTGGTACAGCAGGGTTGCTCTTTTACAAGAACACCAGTGTCTGAGAGACACAGCTGACGGTCACAGCCCAGTCTTGCATCTTTGGAGGAAGGAGCTAAAATGTTATCCCAGTCAGCCACATGGAGGAGGAGCAGGAAAATTGGTTTCCTTCAGTCAAGTGCACCTCCCATTCAGTAAACATAGGAACAGGAGGAGGCCATTCAGCCCCTGGAGCCAGTTCCACCATTTAATTATATCATGGCTGATCTGTACCTTAACTCCATTTACCCACCTTTGATCCATATTCCTTGACACCCTTAACCAAAGAGTAGCACTGGTTGAATCAAGCTCAGTCTTGAAATTGTCAATTGACCCCCAGCCTTAACAGCTTTTGGGGTGGGGGGGGGGGGGGGGGGGGGGAGAAGAGAGAAAGAGAGATCCAGGTTTCCACTACCCTCTGTGTGAAGAGCTTCCCGACATCACCCCTGAACGGCCTAGCTCTAATTTTAAGGTTATGCCCCCTCTCCCACAGGAAATAGTTTATCTTCTATCCTATCAAATCCTTTAATCATCTTAAACACCTCAATTAGATCACTCTTTAATCTTCTATAGAGGATGCTGCCATAGACATAGTGAAGGAGGTAGTAGAGGAGATACTGGATGGGATAAAAATTGATAAAGAGGAGGTACGAGAAAGGCTGGCTGTACTTAAAGTAGATAAGTCACCAGGACCAGATGGGATGCATCCTAGGACGTTGAGGGAAGTGAAGGAAGAAATCGCAGAGGTACTGGCCATAATCTTCCATTCCTCCTTAGAAATGGGGGTGGTGCCAGAGGACTGGAGAATTGCAAATGTTACACCCTTGTTCAAAAAAGGGTGTAAAGATAAACCCAGCAACTACAGGCCAGTCAGTTTAACCTCAGTAGTGGGGAAGTTTTTAGAAACAATAATCAGGAACAAAATTAACAGTCACTTGGACAAGTGCGGATTAATTAAGGAAAGCCAGCATGGATTTGTTAAAGGCAAATCGTGTTTAACCAACTTGATCGAATTTTTTGATGAGGTAACAGAGAAGGTTAATGAGGGCAATGCGGTTGACGTGGTGTACAGGGATTTCCAAAAGGCGTTTGACAAAGTGCCACATAATAGGCTTGCCAGCAAAGTTGACGCCCATGGAATAAAAGGGACAGTGGCAGCATGGATACAAAATTGGCTAAGTGACAGGAAACAGAGTAGCAGTGAACCGTTGTTTTTCAGACTGGAGGAAGGTAGACAGTGGGGTTCCCCAGGGGTCAGTACTAGGACCACTGCTTTTCTTGATATATATTAATAACTTGGATGTGAGTGCACAGGGCACAATTTCAAAATCTGCAGATGACACAAACTTTGGAAATATAGTGAATAGTGATAGACTTCAAGAGGACATAGACAGGCTGGTGGAATGGGCGGACACGTGGCAGATGAAATTTAAAGCAGAAAAGTGCTAAGTGATATAGCGTCATAACAGCACAGGAGGCCACCATTCGGCCCATCGAGTCCGTGCCAGTTCTCTGCAGAGCAATCGAGTCAGTCCCATTCCTCCGCTCTATCCCCGTAGCCCTGCAAGTTTATTTCCCTCAAATGCCTATCCAGTCTTCACTTGAAAACATTAACTGCCTCCGCTTCCACCACTTCTGTCGGCAGCGAGGTCCAGGTCCGCAGCACTTGCTGCGTAAAAAAGTTTTTCCTCACATCCCCCCTGTATCTCTTGCCCAAAACCGTAAATCTGTGTCCCCTAGTCCTTGTACCATCAACTAGTGGGAACAGCATTTCCCCGTCTAGCCTATCCAAACCTGTCATAGTCTTGTACACCTCTATCAAATCACCCCTCAACCTTCTTTGCTCTAATGAAAACAAATCCAGTTTCTCCAACCTGTCCTTGTAGCTAAGATCTCCCATCCCCGGAACCATTCTGGTAAATCTCCTCTACACCCTCTCAAGGGCCTTCACATCCTTCCTAAAGTTTGGTGACCAGAACTGGATGCATTACTCCAATTGTGGCCTAACCAGCGCTTTATAAAGGTTCAGCATAACTTCTCTACTTTTGTACTCAATACCTCCATTTATGAAACCCAAGATCCCATATGCTTTGCTAACCACTCTCAATATGTCCTGCCACCTTTAGGGACCTATGCACATTAACTCCCAGGTCCCTCTGTCCCTACACACTCTTTAACACTGTGCCATTAAGTGTATATTGGCTCGCCCTGATCCTTCTGCCAAAATGCATCACCTCACACTTCTCTGTATTAAATTCCATCTGCCACTTGTCTGCCCATTCTGCTAGTCTTTCTATGTCCTGTTGCAGTAGATTGGTATCATCACTGTTTGCCACACCCCCAAGTTTGGGGTCAACGGCAAATTTAGAAATTCTACTCTGTATTTCAATATCCAGGTCATTTATATATATCAAAAAAAGCAGTGGCCCCAGCACTGACCCTTGGGGAACACCACTGTCTACCATCCTCCAGTATGAAAAACAGCCATTTACCACAACTCGCTGTTTTCTGTCCTTAAGCCAATTCCTTATCCAAGCTGCCACTGACCCACCTATTCCATGAGCCTCAATAATGTTAACCAGCCTTCTATGCGGTACTTTGTCAAACAGCTTCCTAAAATCCATGTAGACAACATCCATTGCATTCCCTTCATCGATCCTCCCTGTTACTTCACCAAAGATTCAATTAGATTAGTCAAATATGATCTGCCCTTTGCAAATCCATGTTGGCTCTCCTTAATTAGCTTAAACCTCTCCAAGTGCCCGTTAATTTTTTCCTTGATTATGGTTTCTAAAACTTTACCCACCACTGATGTTAAATTGACCGGCCTGTAGTTACTAGGATTGTCCTTACACCCTTTCTTGAACAATGGTGTCACATTTGCCACTTTCCAATCCTCAGGCACCTCCCCCACATCTAGGGAAGATTGGTAAATTATGGCAAGCCCATCTGCTTTCTCCTCCCCCAATTCCGTTAGCTCCCTGGGATGCAAGCCATCTGGACCAGGTGACTTATCCACTCTAAGCATACCCAGCCTTTCTCGTACATCCTGTCTATCAATTTTCACCCCTTCCATTGCTTCTACCGCTACCGAAATACTGTCAGCATCCACCTCCTCAGTAAACACCAATACAAAGTACTGAGAGTATTCTAGCCTTGCCCTGCGCCTCTAAGCATATATCACCTTCTTTATCCATAATATGTCCCACCCCACCTCTTACTACCCGTTTACTGTTTACATGCCGATAGAAGATTTTTGGGTTCCCTTTTATGTTAACTGCCATTCTACTCTCATATTCTCTCTCTGCCAATCTTATTTTCATCTTCACTTCCCGTCTCAACTTAATGTATTTGGTCTGGTTCTCCCTTGAAGAATTCACCTGACATGCATCATACACCCTCTTTTTGTTTCATCATCTTCTCTATCTCCCTCATCAGCCAAGGAGCCCTTGCTTTGGTTCCCTGACCCTTCCCTCTTGTTGGAATGTACCTAGTCTGTACTTGGAACATCTCCTCCTTAAAGATCACCCATTGTTCCGTTACAGTTTTTCCTGTCAGTCTTTGGTTCCATTTTACCCTGGTTAGATCCTTTCGCATCCCAGTTTAGAAGTTCCACTCTAGATCGTTAATTGCTCCTCTCCATTGCTAATCTAAATCTTATGATACGCTGATCACTCGTACCCAAGTGTTCTCCCACAGATACTGGGTCGACCTGGCCCACCTCATTCCACAGCACCAGATCCAGCAATGCCTCCTTCCTAGTTGGGCCAAGAACATACTGGTCAAGGAAATTCTCCTGAACACATTTCAGAAATTCCTCCCCCTCCTTTCCCTTTACCCTATAATTACCCAAATATCGATTGGGATAATGCAAGTCCCCAATATCACCACTCTATAGCTCTTGCATATCTCTGCGATTTCCCTGCAGATTTTGGTAGAAAGAGTGAAGAGAGGAAATATAAACTAAAGGTTACAATCCTAAAGTGGGTGCATGAACAGAGAAACCTAGGGGTATAAGTGCACAAATCACTGAAGGTGGCAGGGCAGGTTGAGAAAGCGGTTAAAAAATCTTACCGGATCCTGGGCTTCATGAATAGAGGTATAGTGTACAAAAGCGTGGAAATTATGATGAACCTGTATAAAACACTGGTTCAGCCTCAACTGGAGCATTGTGTCCAATTCTGGGCACCGCACTTTAGGAAGGATGTGAAGGCCTTAGAGAAGGTGCAGAAAAGATTTATGAGAATGAATCCAGGGATCAGGGACTTCAGTTACCTGGACAGACTGGAGAAGCTGGGGTTGTTCTTAGAGCAGCAAAGATTGAGAGGAGATTTGATAAGAGGTGTTCAAAATCATGAGGGGTCTGGACAGAGTAGGTAGAGAGAAACTGTTCCCATTGGCAGAAGGGTCGAGAACCAGAGGACACAGATTTAAGGTGATTGGCAGAAGAACCAAAGGTGACATGAGGAATAACTTTTTTACACAGCGAGTGGTTAGGATCTGGAATTCACTGCCTGAAAGGGTGGTGGAGGCAAATTCAATCATGGCTTTCAAAAGGGAGTTGGATAAGTCCCTGAAGGAAAAAAACTTGCAAGGCTACAGGGAAAGGGCAGGGGAGTGGGACTAGCTGAAGTGCTCTTGCAGAGAGCTGGCTCGACGGGCTGAATGGCCTTCTTCTGTGGTGTAACCATTCTATGATTTTAAGGGAATACAAGCCTAGTCTATGCAACAAATGGGGGAAGATAACAAAAAGAAAGTCTGGTTATTGTTAAAGACATTTGAGAGCTTCTCACATTCACATGTTTCATTTATCATTAAGCCTATGTAAAGCAGTGTGAGAATTGAATACTTAGAGCTGAGGAGTTTTAATCCATTAAATTTTAAATGCTATTAAGAGGTTCAAAACTAATAATGTGTAACAGAAAATCATGCAACAATTAAATAATTCCAAATTGCATAGTGCTTAAAATATTTTAATTACTGCCTTTTATCCTACTGCAGAGGTGCTACTGAAGTCAAAGAAATTAATTATTTAACATCAGGAACAAAATGCTCACATATTTCAGTACATATGGAGTACCAAGGATAAAAACAACTCTCATTCATATAGTGCCTTTAATATAGAAAAAAAGTCCCAAGGTGCTTCAAAGGAGCGTAATCAGACAAAAATCTACACCAGAGATATTAGGAGGGTTACTAAACCTTGGTCTAAGTGGTAGGTTTTAAGGAGCGACTTAAAGTAGAATAGAGAGGCAGAGGGGTTTAAGGAGGGAATTCCAGAGCTTAGCGCCTAGATGGCTGAAGGCCGCCAATGGTGGGGCAAAGGGATGCACAAAAGGCCAGAATTAGAGGACGCAGAGGTCTCGGAGGGTTGTAAGGCTGGAGGAGGTTACAGAGATAGGGAGGTGCAAGGCCATGGAGGGATTTGAATATAAGAATTTTAACAACAACAACTTGCATCTACATAGCACCTTTAGCACAGCAAAACGTCCCAAGATGCTTAACAAGAGGGTTATTCATTTTAAAAAATTGACACCGAGCCATAGAAATGAGATATCAGGACAACTGACCAAATGGTCAAGAGGTAGGTTTTAAGGAGGGTCTTAAAGGAGGAGAGAGGTGTAGTGAGGCGGAGAGGTTTAGGGAGGGAATTCCACAGCTTAGGGCCAAGGCAGCTGAAAGCACGGCCACCAGTGGTGGAGTGTTTAAAATCGGGGATGTGCAAGAGGCCAGAATTGGAGGAGCACAGAGATCTTGGAAGCATGTAGGGCTGGAGGAGATTAGAGAGATAGGGAGGGGCGAGGCCATGGAGGGATTTGAAAACAAGGATGAGGATTTTAAAATTGAGGCGTTGTCAAACCGGGAGCCAGTGTAGATCAGCAAGCACAGGGGTGATCGGTGAATGAGACTTGGTGCGAGTTTAAAAAACAGGCAACAGAATTTTGAATGAGCACAAGTTTATGCAGGGTGGAGATGGGGGGCCAACCAGGAGAGCATTGGAATAGCCAAGTCTAGAAGTAACAAAGACATAGATGAGGGTTGATGAGCTGAGGCAGGGTTGGAGTCAGGCTATGTTACGGAGGTGGAAGTTGGCAATCTTGGTGATGGAGCGGATATGTGGTCGGAAGCTCATCTCGGGGTTAAACACAGCAGCAAGGTTGCGAACGGTCTGGCTCAGCTTCAGACAGTGGCCAGGGGGGAGGGATGGAAAGGGTGGTCAGGGAACGGAGTTTGGGAGGGGGACCAAAGACAAAGGCCCAAAATTTGCAGTCGGAGGCTCCCTGCGGGCGGATCCATCCAAACAGCAAAAAAATCTATGAATTTAGCTGGTGGCTTGGGAGGTACGGAGACTTGCACTCCTGGGCCTCTCCGGGTACGCGCCTGTAGAGGCCCACGTGTCCCGGGGCGCATGCGGTTAGCAAGCGATCCTGGGATCACGTGGGCCGGCCCAACCAATAAAAAAGGGAATTCTATTCATACTTATGGGAGTTCTGTACAAACGGAATCCCCATAAGTATGAATGGGGATCACTTAAAAAATACACAAACACATGAAATATAAAAATTACTTATTTAAAATGCCATTTAATTCAGTATTTTAATTTATACGTTTTAACAGGGCTAAAAATAAACTTACCTTATTGGACAGGGTTTTTAATGTATAAATGAGTGATAAAACTTTCTTTTTCTATTTTTAAAAAACTTTTATGCTGGTAAAATCAGGCCTTACGGACATTCAGCGGGTAGAAGTTAGGCAAATAGAGCAACTCGCCGCCCGCGGAGGCCCTTTTCCCGGGGATTCAGATCATCTGTCAAGAGAATTCCTGACAGATCGCAGGTTTTCATGCATGCGCTTCGCATGCCTAAACCTGGAACTTGCGCGGACGTTACGGGCGTGTGCGCACCTTGTAGGCACCCGTAGGGGATCGCAAAATACGGCCCAATGGCTTTGGTATTCCAAATATTTAGTTGGAGGAAATTTCTGCTCATCCAATACTGGATGTCAGACAAGCAGTGTGACAAATCAGTGACAGTGGAGGGGTTAAGAGAGGTGGTGGTGAGATCTGAGTGTCGTCAGCGTACATGGGAATCGAATGTGTTTTTGGATGATGTCACCGAGCATGTAGATAAGAAATACAAGGGGGCCAAGGATAGATCTTTGGGGGACTCCAGAAGTAACAGCGCGGGAGTGGGAACAGAAGCCATTGCAGGTGATTTTCGGGTTACGATTCAATAGATAAGAATGGAACCAGGCAAGGTCAGTTTCACCGAGCTAGACTATGGAGGAGAGGCATTGCAGGAGGATGGTGTAATCAACTGTGTCAAAGCCTACTGATCAGTCAAGAAGGATGAGGCGGGATAGGTTACCAAAGTCACGTAGAATGTCATTTGTGACTCTGATCATGGCTGTTGCATTACTGTGGCGGGGCGGAAATCTGATTGAAGGGGTTCAAACATGGAAATGCAGGAAAGAGGAGCACGGTTTTGGGAGGCAACAAAACGTTCAAGGACTTTGGAGGGGAAAAGGAGGTTGGAGATGGGGCGGGAGTTTGCAAGGGCAGAGAGGTCAAGGGTGTTTTTTTTTGAGAGGGTTGATGACGGCAGATTTGAAGGGGAGGGGGACAGTACCTGAGGAGAGGGAACCGTTAACAACATCAGCTAACGTGGGGGCCAGAAAGGGAAATTGGGTGGTCAGCAGTTTGGTGGGAATAGGATCGAGGGAGCAGGAGGTGGGTCTCAGGAACAAGATGAACTTGGAGTACAGCAGGAGATGGGATAGAATCTAGAGAAAGATGTGAGTTCAGGGCAAGGGCAGCGGGGAACATTAGGGGAAGTTTGATCCGGTGAGCATTGAGAAGGGAGGGAAGCGGCAGAGGTAGCTGAATGGATGGTCTTGATCTTTGTGACAAAAATGTCCATGAGCTCCTCGCAATTGTTACTGGAGGCGAGGGTGGAGGAGGCATTGGAGGGTGGTTTAAGATGACGGTTTGTGGTGGATAAGAGAAGCCGGGGGGTTATCTTTGCTAAAACTGCTCACTATTCAAAGATCATCCAGGAATGCAAAGGAGAGCAGGATCCGATAGTGCTTTATGTGGTCCAACCAGATCTAGCAATAGACTGTTAAGCAAAGGCATTGGGGGGGGGGGGGGGACCAGGAGCCAATGTAGGTCAGTGAGTACAGGGGTGATGGGTGGAAGGACTTGGTACGGATTAGGATACGGGCAACAGAGTTTTGAATCAGCTGAAGTTTATAGAGAGTGAAGGCTGGTCAGAAGAGCACTGGAATAATCAAATCCAGAGGTGGCAATGGCATGGAAGGGGGTTCCGGCAGCAGATGAGCTGAGGCAAAGGTGAAGACGAGCATTGTTATGGAGGTGGAAGTAGGTGGTCTTCATGATGGAAAGGAGACGGGTTTGGAAGCTCAGCTTTGGGTCAAAAAGGACGGTGGAGGATGCGAACAATCTGGGCAAACTTGAGACAGTGGCCGAGGAGAGGGATGGAATTGAGAGTATAGAGTTGGTTGGGGGGTGGGGGAAAATCAAGATGATGGCTCAGGTATTCCAAATTTTTAACCAGAGTCACATGAAACGAAGAGAGAGAGATTATCAGTAGCAATAATTGTAGGTATGTACGTGTAAACTGCATAATCACAGCATACTGAATTTGAAATAATTAACTTTAAAGTTTTGAGAGGTTCATTATTTATACCACCACAGACCAACCAGTTATTTAATTGATACGCGAGGTTTCCAAATTTTTGGTCCTGTGCAAAATAATTTGGGTCTATGCACAAATACTTAATTATAAATATGCCTCTTGCTTCCATCTCCAGTTATATCCCTAAACCATATGTATAGCCTTACTTGCAGCAATTGTAGCTCCTGCACTAGTTGCTGAAGGGACCTGAGCCCAAGGGTTTGTGTCGCGCGCTGGCATTACTGTGGGAGACATGGCAGGTGCTGCTGCTGCTGGAACGGACAGTGGAAAGGCTGAAGCTGCTCCATTGACTACAATAAGAGGAAATATCAAATGGTCAAATCCGCAATACCTAAACATTCTTTGGCAAAGTTCAGTCATTTTCCAAAGAGCTGTCAAATCAGCTACACACCTTGGGAGGCAGTTACTTGAGGAGCCGCACCCATAGTAGGTTTCGTCATTGGTGCAGAAGAGAATGGGTCCTCCACTTGTCCACTGAATGCATGTGTTATTTGAGAGCACAGGGAACTTATACTGTCCACTTCAGCTGTACAATCACCTTCAATTTCAGGCACTGAATAAAGATAGATAAGAACAATCACTAGAATATTCCCATCAGATGATGCACTTCCTCTTTGAAATATTCTTTGATATTTTAGTGCAGTCCAAAATAGCAAAGCCAAAATGTTAGCACTCAGAGCAAATGTACAGTCATGACACCAACCAAGTGCATGGCTTACACAAAATACAGCATAATTTGTTGTATTCCAGCACAGCCCCATCACCTCTGGGCCTCAAGTACAAAGTCTCAGGTCAGTTAGTCTGAACACATTCAATTCAGGTGTCAGTGGAAAGGAGTCCACGGCATCAAAAGTTTCTTCAAAATGGAACCAATACTAACATTTACAGTTTGGAAAGAAGTCAGATCATATAGAAAAAGATGTTCTTTGGCATTTGATTAAAGAATGCCAACTGATGATGCTAACAAAATTCCTTCCTCAGTTACTGCCGAAAGGAATGGGCACAAACATACACTCCACATTCTGTTCTACCATCGTTGATCTGCACCTGGTGATATACCAGCAGCTCCTCCATGGCCTTGTGGGTAGAGGTGAGCTTTACAGACCTAGACTCACCCCCGGTGTGTGCAGAGTTCACTGGTCTCAGCAGCTGAGGTGCTACAATGAGTCTCAACACCCCTGGGCTAGGGAAGGGAACAGTTACCCAGGCCTTCCATTACTGATCATTACACAACAGTGACCCCTGTCTATGTAGATATCTGGTTCACCGAAGAACAACCAGTTGAGTGTGATACTGGAAAGCTACAGGTGCCCATGGTACCATACCCCAGCAAGAGTCAGCACCCAGGAGTCGTGGGAACTAAATATAAAAACAAAGATAGACACCATGGAGCAACACGCCAATAAACAATTTAACCAAACAAAAAAACACTTTTCCCTTTCTTTGACATTAACTTCTAAAGGAAGAAAATGAGAATTTGGTATCAAATGAGAAACAAAAATGACAGGAGGAACCAAGTGAATGACTGCATCTGGGGCACACAAAATTAGCTTGGGACTTCATTCCAATACCTGAAAAGGCAAACCACATATGCACTTCGTCTATCCATAACTGGATCTTTAAGACAAAAAAGACAAGGCATAAAAGAGAGAAACTTTTCCTTGTGCCTTGCTCAGCCATTTTATTCAGATGATTGTTAGAGGACAATGACTAGCCCTCACATGCCAACATTACAATGGGTGGCTACAACTCTCAAACCCTCCACTGAGAAACCACTGCATGAATAACTGTTCTCGCCAATTATCATTTAATTCTTACCCCAAGTAAAAAACTCACAGAACCTCGTACCTGTGTTTTTAATTTGAAAATCTGTCTTCCGTTGCATCGTTGAAGGCAACTCATTTATTCGAAGTGACATTTGCCTCTTGAACGGAGATGTTGTCTGGCTCAGCACTGGAAATCCACGAAAAGATCCTTGCCTGGCAAGTTGCTCCACAGGTGCATGCCTTCTCGGTATGGCATGTATGTTGCTAGATTCCTTGTTTTCTGTAATGGTGGATGGGGCAGATGGTGAAGCTGATGGAGCTGCAGGTAACGCAGCAGACGTGGTTACGACAACGGTTCTCTCTGCTTCAGCTGTAAGTAGAACATCACACTCTTAACATGATTGTAACTTTAGTAAAGTTCGGACTTAAATACATTACCACAGTTCAACAGGTTTCCAAAATCCTGACCGATTTCTTCACAAAGGTATGGCATTTTAAAGAACACACATTTTATGCCTCAGTTTTTGACACCCTTTGACCAACAGTGCAGGTTGGCCAATAGAAAGAAGCACCAGCCTTTCGACCAACACTCCACTAAAAAAACATTCAGCACTTTGAGGACAAGAAGATATCTACTCCGCAAACCCCGACGCTTTGTGCGTCATTGTTGTTACTCCACATCTACTTGATGAAACAAAATGTACAGCTCCTCAATCAATTGCAAAATTTCAATTCACAAATCCACCTTTGCCAAAATAGAGCTTATTGCACTACTGGTCAATGGAGTTGGGGTGAAGCTTCAGCCTCAATTTAATGCAAAAGCCTTAAAGTTTTTTTTGGAAGTTACGACACAATTCTTGAAATATATTTTAATTCTCGACAGCAAAATGGCCAAATTCGAACTTTAATTAAAAAAAATACAATTCATCAGTGAGGAGCGGGCTCATCGGTATAAAGAGAGCGAGAGGAGCGGGCTCATCGGTATAAAGAGAGCGAGAGGAGCGGGCTCATCGGTATAAAGAGAGCGAGAGGAGCGGGCTCATCGGTATAAATAGAGCGAGAGGAGCGGGCTCATCGGTATAAAGAGAGCGAGAGGAGCGGGCTCATCGGTATAAATAGAGCGAGAGGAGCGGGCTCATCGGTATAAAGAGAGCGAGAGGAGCGGGCTCATCGGTATAGAGAGAGCGAGAGGAGCGGGCTCATCGGTATAAAGAGCGCGAGAGGAGCGGGCTCATCGGTATAAATAGAGCGAGAGGAGCGGGCTCATCGGTATAAAGAGAGCGAGAGGAGCGGGCTCATCGGTATAAAGAGAGCGAGAGGAGCGGGCTCATCGGTATAGAGAGAGCGAGAGGAGCGGGCTCATCGGTATAAAGAGAGCGAGAGGAGCGGGCTCATCGGTATAGAGAGAGCGAGAGGAGCGGGCTCATCGGTATAAAGAGAGCGAGAGGAGCGGGCTCATCGGTATAAAGAGAGCGAGAGGAGCGGGCTCATCGGTATAAAGAGCGCGAGAGGAGCGGGCTCATCGGTATAAAGAGAGCGAGAGGAGCGGGCTCATCGGTATAAAGAGCACGAGAGGAGCGGGCTCATCGGTATAAAGAGAGCGAGAGGAGCGGGCTCATCGGTATAAAGAGCACGAGAGGAGCGGGCTCATCGGTATAAAGAGAGCGAGAGGAGCGGGCTCATCGGTATAAAGAGCACGAGAGGAGCGGGCTCATCGGTATAAAGAGAGCGAGAGGAGCGGGCTCATCGGTATAAAGAGCGCGAGAGGAGCGGGCTCATCGGTATAAAGAGCGCGAGAGGAGCGGGCTCATCGGTATAAAGAGAGCGAGAGGAGCGGGCTCATCGGTATAAAGAGAGCGAGAGGAGCGGCTCATCGGTATAAAGAGCACGAGAGGAGCGGGCTCATCGGTATAAAGAGCACGAGAGGAGCGGGCTCATCGGTATAAAGAGAGCGAGAGGAGCGGGCTCATCGGTATAAAGAGCGCGAGAGGAGCGGGCTCATCGGTATAAAGAGAGCGAGAGGAGCGGGCTCATCGGTATAAAGAGAGCGAGAGGAGCGGGCTCATCGGTATAAAGAGAGCGAGAGGAGCGGGCTCATCGGTATAAAGAGAGCGAGAGGAGCGGGCTCATCGGTATAAAGAGAGCGAGAGGAGCGGGCTCATCGGTATAAAGAGAGCGAGAGGAGCGGGCTCATCGGTATAAAGAGAGCGAGAGGAGCGGGCTCATCGGTATAAAGAGCGCGAGAGGAGCGGGCTCATCGGTATAAAGAGCACGAGAGGAGCGGGCTCATCGGTATAAAGAGAGCGAGAGGAGCGGCTCATCGGTATAAAGAGCGCGAGAGGAGCGGGCTCATCGGTATAAAGAGCACGAGAGGAGCGGGCTCATCGGTATAAAGAGCGCGAGAGGAGCGGGCTCATCGGTATAAATAGAGCGAGAGGAGCGGGCTCATCGGTATAAAGAGAGCGAGAGGAGCGGGCTCATCGGTATAAAGAGAGCGAGAGGAGCGGGCTCATCGGTATAAAGAGAGCGAGAGGAGCGGGCTCATCGGTATAAATAGAGCGAGAGGAGCGGGCTCATCGGTATAGAGAGAGCGAGAGGAGCGGGCTCATCGGTATAAAGAGAGCGAGAGGAGCGGGCTCATCGGTATAAAGAGCGCGAGAGGAGCGGGCTCATCGGTATAAAGAGCGCGAGAGGAGCGGGCTCATCGGTATAAATAGAGCGAGAGGAGCGGGCTCATCGGTATAGAGAGAGCGAGAGGAGCGGGCTCATCGGTATAAAGAGAGCGAGAGGAGCGGGCTCATCGGTATAAAGAGCGCGAGAGGAACGGGCTCATCGGTATAAAAAGAGCGAGAGGAGCGGCTCATCGGTATAGAGAGAGCGAGAGGAGCGGGCTCATCGGTATAAAGAGAGCGAGAGGAGCGGGCTCATCGGTATAGAGAGAGCGAGAGGAGCGGGCTCATCGGTATAAAGAGAGCGAGAGGAGCGGGCTCATCGGTATAAAGAGAGCGAGAGGAGCGGGCTCATCGGTATAGAGAGAGCGAGAGGAGCGGGCTCATCGGTATAAAGAGAGCGAGAGGAGCGGGCTCATCGGTATAAAGAGTGCGAGAGGAGCGGCTCATCGGTATAAAGAGTGCGAGAGGAGCGGCTCATCGGTATAAAGAGTGCGAGAGGAGCGGCTCATCGGTATAGAGAGAGCGAGAGGAGCGGGCTCATCGGTATAAAGAGCGCGAGAGGAGCGGGCTCATCGGTATAAAGAGCGCGAGAGGAGCGGGCTCATCGGTATAAAGAGCGCGAGAGGAGCGGGCTCATCGGTATAAAGAGAGCGAGAGGAGCGGGCTCATCGGTATAAAGAGCGCGAGAGGAGCGGGCTCATCGGTATAAAGAGCGCGAGAGGAGCGGGCTCATCGGTATAAAGAGAGCGAGAGGAGCGGCTCATCGGTATAAAGAGCGCGAGAGGAGCGGGCTCATCGGTATAAAGAGAGCGAGAGGAGCGGCTCATCGGTATAGAGAGAGCGAGAGGAGCGGGCTCATCGGTATAAAGAGCGCGAGAGGAGCGGGCTCATCGGTATAAAGAGAGCGAGAGGAGCGGGCTCATCGGTATAAGAGCGCGAGAGGAGCGGGCTCATCGGTATAAAGAGAGCGAGAGGAGCGGGCTCATCGGTATAAAGAGAGCGAGAGGAGCGGGCTCATCGGTATAGAGAGAGCGAGAGGAGCGGGCTCATCGGTATAAAGAGAGCGAGAGGAGCGGGCTCATCGGTATAAAGAGCGCGAGAGGAGCGGGCTCATCGGTATAGAGAGAGCGAGAGGAGCGGGCTCATCGGTATAAAGAGCGCGAGAGGAGCGGGCTCATCGGTATAAAGAGCGCGAGAGGAGCGGGCTCATCGGTATAAAGAGAGCGAGAGGAGCGGGCTCATCGGTATAAGAGCGCGAGAGGAGCGGGCTCATCGGTATAAAGAGAGCGAGAGGAGCGGCTCATCGGTATAAAGAGAGCGAGAGGAGCGGGCTCATCGGTATAAAGAGAGCGAGAGGAGCGGGCTCATCGGTATAAATAGAGCGAGAGGAGCGGGCTCATCGGTATAAAGAGAGCGAGAGGAGCGGGCTCATCGGTATAAGAGAGCGAGAGGAGCGGCTCATCGGTATAGAGAGAGCGAGAGGAGCGGGCTCATCGGTATAAAGAGCGCGAGAGGAGCGGGCTCATCGTATAAATAGAGCGAGAGGAGCGGCTCATCGGTATAAAGAGAGCGAGAGGAGCGGGCTCATCGGTATAAAGAGAGCGAGAGGAGCGGGCTCATCGGTATAAAGAGCGCGAGAGGAGCGGGCTCATCGGTATAAAGAGCGCGAGAGGAGCGGGCTCATCGGTATAAAGAGAGCGAGAGGAGCGGGCTCATCGGTATAAAGAGAGCGAGAGGAGCGGGCTCATCGGTATAAAGAGAGCGAGAGGAGCGGCTCATCGGTATAGAGAGAGCGAGAGGAGCGGCTCATCGGTATAGAGAGAGCGAGAGGAGCGGGCTCATCGGTATAAAGAGAGCGAGAGGAGCGGGCTCATCGGTATAAGAGCGCGAGAGGAGCGGGCTCATCGGTATAGAGAGAGCGAGAGGAGCGGGGCTCATCGGTATAAAGAGAGCGAGAGGAGCGGGCTCATCGGTATAAATAGAGCGAGAGGAGCGGGCTCATCGGTATAAGAGAGCGAGAGGAGCGGGCTCATCGGTATAAAGAGAGCGAGAGGAGCGGGCTCATCGGTATAGAGAGAGCGAGAGGAGCGGGCTCATCGGTATAAAGAGCGCGAGAGGAGCGGGCTCATCGGTATAAAGAGAGCGAGAGGAGCGGGCTCATCGGTATAATAGAGCGAGAGGAGCGGGCTCATCGGTATAAAGAGAGCGAGAGGAGCGGGCTCATCGGTATAAAGAGCGCGAGAGGAGCGGGCTCATCGGTATAAAGAGAGCGAGAGGAGCGGCTCATCGGTATAAGAGAGCGAGAGGAGCGGCTCATCGGTATAGAGAGAGCGAGAGGAGCGGGCTCATCGGTATAAAGAGAGCGAGAGGAGCGGGCTCATCGGTATAAAGAGCGCGAGAGGAGCGGGCTCATCGGTATAAAGAGAGCGAGAGGAGCGGGCTCATCGGTATAAAGAGTGCGAGAGGAGCGGGCTCATCGGTATAAAGAGAGCGAGAGGAGCGGGCTCATCGGTATAAAGAGAGCGAGAGGAGCGGCTCATCGGTATAGAGAGAGCGAGAGGAGCGGGCTCATCGGTATAGAGAGAGCGAGAGGAGCGGGCTCATCGGTATAAAGAGAGCGAGAGGAGCGGGCTCATCGTATAAAGAGAGCGAGAGGAGCGGGCTCATCGGTATAAAGAGAGCGAGAGGAGCGGGCTCATCGGTATAGAGAGAGCGAGAGGAGCGGCTCATCGGTATAAAGAGAGCGAGAGGAGCGGGCTCATCGTATAAAGAGCGCGAGAGGAGCGGGCTCATCGGTATAAAGAGAGCGAGAGGAGCGGGCTCATCGGTATAAAGAGAGCGAGAGGAGCGGGCTCATCGGTATAAAGAGCGCGAGAGGAGCGGGCTCATCGGTATAGAGAGAGCGAGAGGAGCGGGCTCATCGGTATAAAGAGAGCGAGAGGAGCGGGCTCATCGGTATAAAGAGAGCGAGAGGAGCGGGCTCATCGGTATAAAGAGAGCGAGAGGAGCGGGCTCATCGGTATAAAGAGAGCGAGAGGAGCGGGCTCATCGGTATAAAGAGAGCGAGAGGAGCGGGCTCATCGGTATAATAGAGCGAGAGGAGCGGCTCATCGGTATAAAGAGAGCGAGAGGAGCGGGCTCATCGGTATAAAGAGCGCGAGAGGAGCGGGCTCATCGGTATAAAGAGAGCGAGAGGAGCGGGCTCATCGGTATAAGAGAGCGAGAGGAGCGGGCTCATCGGTATAAAGAGAGCGAGAGGAGCGGGCTCATCGGTATAAAGAGAGCGAGAGGAGCGGGCTCATCGGTATAAAGAGAGCGAGAGGAGCGGGCTCATCGGTATAAAGAGAGCGAGAGGAGCGGGCTCATCGGTATAAGAGAGCGAGAGGAGCGGGCTCATCGGTATAAAGAGAGCCGAGAGGAGCGGGCTCATCGGTATAAAGAGAGCGAGAGGAGCGGGCTCATCGGTATAAGAGAGCGAGAGGAGCGGGCTCATCGGTATAAAGAGAGCGAGAGGAGCGGGCTCATCGGTATAGAGAGAGCGAGAGGAGCGGGCTCATCGGTATAAAGAGAGCGAGAGGAGCGGGCTCATCGGTATAAAGAGAGCGAGAGGAGCGGGCTCATCGGTATAAAGAGAGCGAGAGGAGCGGGCTCATCGGTATAAAGAGAGCGAGAGGAGCGGGCTCATCGGTATAAAGAGAGCGAGAGGAGCGGGCTCATCGGTATAAGAGAGCGAGAGGAGCGGGCTCATCGGTATAAAGAGAGCGAGAGGAGCGGGCTCATCGGTATAGAGAGAGCGAGAGGAGCGGGCTCATCGGTATAAAGAGAGCGAGAGGAGCGGGCTCATCGGTATAAAGAGAGCGAGAGGAGCGGGCTCATCGGTATAAAGAGAGCGAGAGGAGCGGGCTCATCGGTATAAAGAGAGCGAGAGGAGCGGGCTCATCGGTATAAAGAGAGCGAGAGGAGCGGGCTCATCGGTATAAAGAGAGCGAGAGGAGCGGGCTCATCGGTATAAAGAGAGCGAGAGGAGCGGGCTCATCGGTATAAAGAGAGCGAGAGGAGCGGGCTCATCGGTATAAAGAGAGCGAGAGGAGCGGGCTCATCGGTATAAAGAGAGCGAGAGGAGCGGCTCATCGGTATAAAGAGAGCGAGAGGAGCGGGCTCATCGGTATAAAGAGAGCGAGAGGAGCGGGCTCATCGGTATAAAGAGCGCGAGAGGAGCGGGCTCATCGGTATAAAGAGAGCGAGAGGAGCGGGCTCATCGGTATAAGAGAGCGAGAGGAGCGGGCTCATCGGTATAAAGAGAGCGAGAGGAGCGGGCTCATCGGTATAAAGAGAGCGAGAGGAGCGGGCTCATCGGTATAAAGAGAGCGAGAGGAGCGGGCTCATCGGTATAAAGAGAGCGAGAGGAGCGGGCTCATCGGTATAAAGAGCGCGAGAGGAGCGGGCTCATCGGTATAAAGAGCGCGAGAGGAGCGGGCTCATCGGTATAAAGAGCGCGAGAGGAGCGGGCTCATCGGTATAAAGAGAGCGAGAGGAGCGGGCTCATCGGTATAAAGAGAGCGAGAGGAGCGGGCTCATCGGTATAAAGAGAGCGAGAGGAGCGGGCTCATCGGTATAAGAGAGCGAGAGGAGCGGGCTCATCGGTATAAAGAGAGCGAGAGGAGCGGGCTCATCGGTATAAAGAGAGCGAGAGGAGCGGGCTCATCGGTATAAAGAGAGCGAGAGGAGCGGGCTCATCGGTATAAAGAGAGCGAGAGGAGCGGGCTCATCGGTATAAAGAGAGCGAGAGGAGCGGGCTCATCGGTATAAAGAGAGCGAGAGGAGCGGCTCATCGGTATAAGAGAGCGAGAGGAGCGGGCTCATCGGTATAAGAGAGCGAGAGGAGCGGGCTCATCGGTATAAAGAGAGCGAGAGGAGCGGGCTCATCGGTATAAAGAGAGCGAGAGGAGCGGGCTCATCGGTATAAAGAGAGCGAGAGGAGCGGGCTCATCGGTATAAAGAGAGCGAGAGGAGCGGGCTCATCGGTATAAAGAGAGCGAGAGGAGCGGGCTCATCGGTATAAAGAGAGCGAGAGGAGCGGGCTCATCGGTATAAGAGAGCGAGAGGAGCGGGCTCATCGGTATAAGAGAGCGAGAGGAGCGGGCTCATCGGTATAAAGAGAGCGAGAGGAGCGGGCTCATCGGTATAAAGAGAGCGAGAGGAGCGGGCTCATCGGTATAAAGAGAGCGAGAGGAGCGGGCTCATCGGTATAAAGAGAGCGAGAGGAGCGGGCTCATCGGTATAAAGAGAGCGAGAGGAGCGGGCTCATCGGTATAAAGAGAGCGAGAGGAGCGGGCTCATCGGTATAAAGAGAGCGAGAGGAGCGGGCTCATCGGTATAAAGAGAGCGAGAGGAGCGGGCTCATCGGTATAAAGAGAGCGAGAGGAGCGGGCTCATCGGTATAAAGAGAGCGAGAGGAGCGGGCTCATCGGTATAAAGAGAGCGAGAGGAGCGGGCTCATCGGTATAAAGAGAGCGAGAGGAGCGGGCTCATCGGTATAAAGAGAGCGAGAGGAGCGGGCTCATCGGTATAAAGAGAGCGAGAGGAGCGGGCTCATCGGTATAAAGAGAGCGAGAGGAGCGGCTCATCGGTATAAAGAGAGCGAGAGGAGCGGGCTCATCGGTATAAAGAGAGCGAGAGGAGCGGGCTCATCGGTATAAAGAGAGCGAGAGGAGCGGGCTCATCGGTATAAAGAGAGCGAGAGGAGCGGGCTCATCGGTATAAAGAGAGCGAGAGGAGCGGGCTCATCGGTATAAAGAGAGCGAGAGGAGCGGGCTCATCGGTATAAGAGAGCGAGAGGAGCGGGCTCATCGGTATAAGAGAGCGAGAGGAGCGGGCTCATCGGTATAAAGAGAGCGAGAGGAGCGGGCTCATCGGTATAAAGAGAGCGAGAGGAGCGGGCTCATCGGTATAAAGAGAGCGAGAGGAGCGGGCTCATCGGTATAAGAGAGCGAGAGGAGCGGGCTCATCGGTATAAAGAGCGCGAGAGGAGCGGGCTCATCGGTATAAAGAGAGCGAGAGGAGCGGGCTCATCGGTATAAAGAGAGCGAGAGGAGCGGGCTCATCGGTATAAAGAGAGCGAGAGGAGCGGGCTCATCGGTATAAAGAGAGCGAGAGGAGCGGGCTCATCGGTATAAAGAGAGCGAGAGGAGCGGGCTCATCGGTATAAAGAGAGCGAGAGGAGCGGGCTCATCGGTATAAAGAGAGCGAGAGGAGCGGGCTCATCGGTATAAAGAGCGCGAGAGGAGCGGGCTCATCGGTATAAGAGAGCGAGAGGAGCGGGCTCATCGGTATAAAGAGAGCGAGAGGAGCGGGCTCATCGGTATAAAGAGAGCGAGAGGAGCGGGCTCATCGGTATAAAGAGAGCGAGAGGAGCGGGCTCATCGGTATAAAGAGAGCGAGAGGAGCGGGCTCATCGGTATAAAGAGAGCGAGAGGAGCGGGCTCATCGGTATAAAGAGAGCGAGAGGAGCGGGCTCATCGGTATAAAGAGCGCGAGAGGAGCGGGCTCATCGGTATAAAGAGCGCGAGAGGAGCGGGCTCATCGGTATAAAGAGAGCGAGAGGAGCGGGCTCATCGGTATAAAGAGAGCGAGAGGAGCGGGCTCATCGGTATAAAGAGCGCGAGAGGAGCGGGCTCATCGGTATAAAGAGAGCGAGAGGAGCGGGCTCATCGGTATAAAGAGAGCGAGAGGAGCGGGCTCATCGGTATAAAGAGAGCGAGAGGAGCGGGCTCATCGGTATAAAGAGAGCGAGAGGAGCGGGCTCATCGGTATAAAGAGAGCGAGAGGAGCGGGCTCATCGGTATAAAGAGAGCGAGAGGAGCGGGCTCATCGGTATAAAGAGAGCGAGAGGAGCGGGCTCATCGGTATAAAGAGAGCGAGAGGAGCGGGCTCATCGGTATAAAGAGAGCGAGAGGAGCGGGCTCATCGGTATAAAGAGAGCGAGAGGAGCGGCTCATCGGTATAAAGAGAGCGAGAGGAGCGGGCTCATCGGTATAAAGAGAGCGAGAGGAGCGGGCTCATCGGTATAAAGAGAGCGAGAGGAGCGGGCTCATCGGTATAAAGAGAGCGAGAGGAGCGGGCTCATCGGTATAAAGAGAGCGAGAGGAGCGGGCTCATCGTATAAAGAGAGCGAGAGGAGCGGGCTCATCGGTATAAAGAGAGCGAGAGAGCGGGCTCATCGGTATAAAGAGAGCGAGAGGAGCGGGCTCATCGGTATAAAGAGAGCGAGAGGAGCGGGCTCATCGGTATAAAGAGAGCGAGAGGAGCGGGCTCATCGGTATAAAGAGAGCGAGAGGAGCGGGCTCATCGGTATAAAGAGAGCGAGAGGAGCGGGCTCATCGGTATAAAGAGAGCGAGAGGAGCGGGCTCATCGGTATAAAGAGAGCGAGAGGAGCGGGCTCATCGGTATAAGAGAGAGCGAGAGGAGCGGGCTCATCGGTATAAAGAGAGCGAGAGGAGCGGGCTCATCGGTATAAAGAGAGCGAGAGGAGCGGGCTCATCGGTATAAAGAGAGCGAGAGGAGCGGGCTCATCGGTATAAAGAGAGCGAGAGGAGCGGGCTCATCGGTATAAAGAGAGCGAGAGGAGCGGGCTCATCGTATAAGAGAGCGAGAGGAGCGGGCTCATCGGTATAAAGAGAGCGAGAGGAGCGGGCTCATCGGTATAAAGAGAGCGAGAGGAGCGGGCTCATCGGTATAAAGAGAGCGAGAGGAGCGGGCTCATCGGTATAAAGAGAGCGAGAGGAGCGGGCTCATCGGTATAAAGAGAGCGAGAGGAGCGGGCTCATCGGTATAAAGAGAGCGAGAGGAGCGGGCTCATCGGTATAAGAGAGCGAGAGGAGCGGGCTCATCGGTATAAAGAGAGCGAGAGGAGCGGCTCATCGGTATAAGAGAGAGCGAGAGGAGCGGGCTCATCGGTATAAAGAGAGCGAGAGGAGCGGGCTCATCGGTATAAAGAGAGCGAGAGGAGCGGGCTCATCGGTATAAAGAGCGCGAGAGGAGCGGGCTCATCGGTATAAAGAGAGCGAGAGGAGCGGGCTCATCGGTATAAAGAGAGCGAGAGGAGCGGGCTCATCGGTATAAAGAGAGCGAGAGGAGCGGGCTCATCGGTATAAAGAGAGCGAGAGGAGCGGGCTCATCGGTATAAAGAGAGCGAGAGGAGCGGGCTCATCGGTATAAAGAGAGCGAGAGGAGCGGGCTCATCGGTATAAAGAGAGCGAGAGGAGCGGGCTCATCGGTATAAAGAGAGCGAGAGGAGCGGGCTCATCGGTATAAAGAGAGCGAGAGGAGCGGGCTCATCGGTATAAAGAGAGCGAGAGGAGCGGGCTCATCGGTATAAAGAGAGCGAGAGGAGCGGGCTCATCGGTATAAAGAGAGCGAGAGGAGCGGGCTCATCGGTATAAGAGAGCGAGAGGAGCGGGCTCATCGGTATAAAGAGAGCGAGAGGAGCGGGCTCATCGGTATAAAGAGAGCGAGAGGAGCGGGCTCATCGGTATAAAGAGAGCGAGAGGAGCGGGCTCATCGGTATAAAGAGAGCGAGAGGAGCGGGCTCATCGGTATAAAGAGAGCGAGAGGAGCGGGCTCATCGGTATAAAGAGAGCGAGAGGAGCGGGCTCATCGGTATAAAGAGAGCGAGAGGAGCGGGCTCATCGGTATAAAGAGAGCGAGAGGAGCGGGCTCATCGGTATAAAGAGAGCGAGAGGAGCGGGCTCATCGGTATAAAGAGCGCGAGAGGAGCGGGCTCATCGGTATAAAGAGAGCGAGAGGAGCGGGCTCATCGGTATAAAGAGAGCGAGAGGAGCGGGCTCATCGGTATAAAGAGAGCGAGAGGAGCGGGCTCATCGGTATAAAGAGAGCGAGAGGAGCGGGCTCATCGGTATAAAGAGAGCGAGAGGAGCGGGCTCATCGGTATAAAGAGAGCGAGAGGAGCGGGCTCATCGGTATAAGAGAGCGAGAGGAGCGGGCTCATCGGTATAAAGAGAGCGAGAGGAGCGGGCTCATCGGTATAAAGAGAGCGAGAGGAGCGGGCTCATCGGTATAAAGAGCGCGAGAGGAGCGGGCTCATCGGTATAAAGAGAGCGAGAGGAGCGGGCTCATCGGTATAAAGAGAGCGAGAGGAGCGGGCTCATCGGTATAAAGAGAGCGAGAGGAGCGGGCTCATCGGTATAAAGAGAGCGAGAGGAGCGGGCTCATCGGTATAAAGAGAGCGAGAGGAGCGGGCTCATCGGTATAAAGAGAGCGAGAGGAGCGGGCTCATCGGTATAAAGAGAGCGAGAGGAGCGGGCTCATCGGTATAAAGAGAGCGAGAGGAGCGGGCTCATCGGTATAAAGAGAGCGAGAGGAGCGGGCTCATCGGTATAAAGAGAGCGAGAGGAGCGGGCTCATCGGTATAAAGAGAGCGAGAGGAGCGGGCTCATCGGTATAAAGAGAGCGAGAGGAGCGGGCTCATCGGTATAAAGAGAGCGAGAGGAGCGGGCTCATCGGTATAAAGAGAGCGAGAGGAGCGGGCTCATCGGTATAAATAGAGCGAGAGGAGCGGGCTCATCGGTATAAATAGAGCGAGAGGAGCGGGCTCATCGGTATAAAGAGAGCGAGAGGAGCGGGCTCATCGGTATAAAGAGAGCGAGAGGAGCGGCTCATCGGTATAAATAGAGCGAGAGGAGCGGGCTCATCGGTATAAATAGAGCGAGAGGAGCGGGCTCATCGGTATAAAGAGCGCGAGAGGAGCGGGCTCATCGGTATAAAGAGCGCGAGAGGAGCGGGCTCATCGGTATAAAGAGAGCGAGAGGAGCGGGCTCATCGGTATAAATAGAGCGAGAGGAGCGGGCTCATCGGTATAAAGAGAGCGAGAGGAGCGGGCTCATCGGTATAAAGAGCGCGAGAGGAGCGGGCTCATCGGTATAAAGAGAGCGAGAGGAGCGGGCTCATCGGTATAAAGAGCGCGAGAGGAGCGGGCTCATCGGTATAAAGAGCGCGAGAGGAGCGGGCTCATCGGTATAGAGAGAGCGAGAGGAGCGGGCTCATCGGTATAAAGAGAGCGAGAGGAGCGGGCTCATCGGTATAAAGAGCGCGAGAGGAGCGGGCTCATCGGTATAAAGAGAGCGAGAGGAGCGGGCTCATCGGTATAAAGAGCGCGAGAGGAGCGGGCTCATCGGTATAAAGAGAGCGAGAGGAGCGGGCTCATCGGTATAAAGAGAGCGAGAGGAGCGGGCTCATCGGTATAAGAGAGCGAGAGGAGCGGGCTCATCGGTATAAAGAGAGCGAGAGGAGCGGGCTCATCGGTATAAAGAGAGCGAGAGGAGCGGGCTCATCGGTATAAAGAGCGCGAGAGGAGCGGGCTCATCGGTATAAAGAGCGCGAGAGGAGCGGGCTCATCGGTATAAAGAGAGCGAGAGGAGCGGGCTCATCGGTATAAAGAGAGCGAGAGGAGCGGGCTCATCGGTATAAATAGTGCGAGAGGAGCGGGCTCATCGGTATAAAGAGCGCGAGAGGAGCGGGCTCATCGGTATAAAGAGAGCGAGAGGAGCGGGCTCATCGGTATAAAGAGCGCGAGAGGAGCGGGCTCATCGGTATAAAGAGAGCGAGAGGAGCGGGCTCATCGGTATAAATAGTGCGAGAGGAGCGGGCTCATCGGTATAAAGAGCGCGAGAGGAGCGGGCTCATCGGTATAGAGAGAGCGAGAGGAGCGGGCTCATCGGTATAAAGAGCGCGAGAGGAGCGGGCTCATCGGTATAAAGAGCGCGAGAGGAGCGGGCTCATCGGTATAAAGAGCGCGAGAGGAGCGGGCTCATCGGTATAAAGAGAGCGAGAGGAGCGGGCTCATCGGTATAGAGAGAGCGAGAGGAGCGGGCTCATCGGTATAAAGAGCGCGAGAGGAGCGGGCTCATCGGTATAAAGAGAGCGAGAGGAGCGGGCTCATCGGTATAAAGAGAGCGAGAGGAGCGGGCTCATCGGTATAAAGAGAGCGAGAGGAGCGGGCTCATCGGTATAAAGAGTGCGAGAGGAGCGGGCTCATCGGTATAAAGAGAGCGAGAGGAGCGGGCTCATCGGTATAAAGAGAGCGAGAGGAGCGGGCTCATCGGTATAAAGAGAGCGAGAGGAGCGGGCTCATCGGTATAAAGAGAGCGAGAGGAGCGGGCTCATCGGTATAAAGAGAGCGAGAGGAGCGGGCTCATCGGTATAAAGAGTGCGAGAGGAGCGGCTCATCGGTATAAAGAGAGCGAGAGGAGCGGGCTCATCGGTATAAAGAGAGCGAGAGGAGCGGGCTCATCGGTATAAAGAGAGCGAGAGGAGCGGCTCATCGGTATAAAGAGAGCGAGAGGAGCGGGCTCATCGGTATAAAGAGAGCGAGAGGAGCGGGCTCATCGGTATAAAGAGAGCGAGAGGAGCGGCTCATCGGTATAAATAGAGCGAGAGGAGCGGGCTCATCGGTATAAATAGAGCGAGAGGAGCGGGCTCATCGGTATAAAGAGAGCGAGAGGAGCGGGCTCATCGGTATAAATAGAGCGAGAGGAGCGGGCTCATCGGTATAAAGAGAGCGAGAGGAGCGGGCTCATCGGTATAAATAGAGCGAGAGGAGCGGGCTCATCGGTATAAATAGAGCGAGAGGAGCGGGCTCATCGGTATAAAGAGAGCGAGAGGAGCGGGCTCATCGGTATAAATAGAGCGAGAGGAGCGGGCTCATCGGTATAAAGAGAGCGAGAGGAGCGGGCTCATCGGTATAAAGAGAGCGAGAGGAGCGGGCTCATCGGTATAAATAGAGCGAGAGGAGCGGGCTCATCGGTATAAATAGAGCGAGAGGAGCGGGCTCATCGGTATAAAGAGTGCGAGAGGAGTGTGAGCAGTGGCACTGGACAAAGCCTTCAAACAGAAAAATCAAGGAGTGACATCATAGGGCAGCAGGAACTGAGCAGGAGCAAGAGCGGAGGCGGAGCAAATAAACAGAGAAGGCCCGAGCGGAGGCAGCGGACCTGAGCAGCAGAACACAACAAAGGCAGAATTAGAAAGAGTGACATCAGAAATAAAAAGTGATGTCGCAAGAAGCGTCCAGGATTTCCCACATGGCACAGGATGTGCAAATCACGGCTCAGTCCCGTGATTTGCACATCCTGTGCCATGTGGGAAATCCTGGACGCTTCTTGCGGCCTGGACGACCACGTGTGCAGTAAGCGTCGCCAACTGCAGCAACTCGAGCTCTCTTTATACCGATGAGCCCGCTCCTCTCGCTCTCTTTATCCCGATGAGCCGCTCCTCTCGCTCTCTTATACCGATGAGCCCGCTCCTCTCGCTCTCTTTATACCGATGAGCCCGCTCCTCTCGCTCTATTTATACCGATGAGCCCGCTCCTCTCGCTCTCTTTATACGCCGATGAGCCCGCTCCTCTCGCTCTATTTATACCGATGAGCCCGCTCCTCTCGCGCTCTTTATACCGATGAGCCCGCTCCTCTCGCGCTCTTTATACCGATGAGCCGCTCCTCTCGCTCTCTTTATACCGATGAGCCCGCTCCTCTCGCTCTATTTATACCGATGAGCCCGCTCCTCTCGCTCTATTTATACCGATGAGCCGCTCCTCTCGCTCTCTTTATACCGATGAGCCCGCTCCTCTCGCTCTATTTATACCGATGAGCCCGCTCCTCTCGCTCTCTTTATACCGATGAGCCCGCTCCTCTCGCTCTCTTTATACCGATGAGCCCGTTCCTCTCGCACTCTTTATACCGATGAGCCCGTTCCTCTCGCACTCTTTATACCGATGAGCCCGCTCCTCTCGCTCTCTTTATACCGATGAGCCCGCTCCTCTCGCTCTCTTTATACCGATGAGCCCGCTCCTCTCGCTCTATTTATACCGATGAGCCCGCTCCTCTCGCTCTATTTATACCGATGAGCCCGCTCCTCTCGCTCTCTTTATACCGATGAGCCCGCTCCTCTCGCTCTCTTTATACCGATGAGCCCGCTCCTCTCGCACTCTTTATACCGATGAGCCCGTTCCTCTCGCTCTCTTTATACCGATGAGCCCGCTCCTCTCGCTCTCTTTATACCGATGAGCCCGCTCCTCTCGCGCTCTTTATACCGATGAGCCCGCTCCTCTCGCACTCTTTATACCGATGAGCCCGTTCCTCTCGCTCTCTTTATACCGATGAGCCCGCTCCTCTCGCACTCTTTATACCGATGAGCCCGCTCCTCTCGCTCTCTTTATACCGATGAGCCCACTCCTCTCGCGCTCTTTATACCGATGAGCCCGCTCCTCTCGCTCTCTTTATACCGATGAGCCCGCTCCTCTCGCTCTCTTTATACCGATGAGCCCGCTCCTCTCGCTCTCTTTATACCGATGAGCCCGCTCCTCTTGCACTCTTTATACCGATGAGCCCGCTCCTCTCGCTCTCTTTATACCGATGAGCCCGTTCCTCTCGCTCTCTTTATACCGATGAGCCCGCTCCTCTCGCTCTCTTTATACCGATGAGCCCGCTCCTCTCGCTCTATTTATACCGATGAGCCCGCTCCTCTCGCTCTCTTTATACCGATGAGCCCGCTCCTCTCGCTCTCTTTATCCCGATGAGCCCGCTCCTCTCGCTCTCTTTATACCGATGAGCCCGCTCCTCTCGCTCTATTTATACCGATGAGCCCGCTCCTCTCGCTCTCTTTATCCCGATGAGCCCGCTCCTCTCGCTCTCTTTATACCGATGAGCCCGCTCCTCTCGCTCTCTTTATACCGATGAGCCCGCTCCTCTCGCTCTATTTATACCGATGAGCCCGCTCCTCTCGCTCTATTTATACCGATGAGCCCGCTCCTCTCGCTCTCTTTATACCGATGAGCCCGCTCCTCTCGCTCTATTTATACCGATGAGCCCGCTCCTCTCGCTCTCTTTATACCGATGAGCCCGCTCCTCTCGCTCTCTTTATACCGATGAGCCCGCTCCTCTCGCTCTCTTTATACCGATGAGCCGCTCCTCTCGCGCTCTTTATACCGATGAGCCCGCTCCTCTCGCACTCTTTATACCGATGAGCCCGCTCCTCTCGCTCTCTTTATACCGATGAGCCCGCTCCTCTCGCTCTATTTATACCGATGAGCCCGCTCCTCTCGCTCTCTTTATACCGATGAGCCCGCTCCTCTCGCTCTATTTATACCGATGAGCCCGCTCCTCTCGCTCTCTTTATACCGATGAGCCCGCTCCTCTCGCTCTATTTATACTAATGAGCCCGCTCCTCTCGCGATCTTTATACGCGCTCCAAGGGAAGGAGCTGATTGGTGAATATAGGGTGAGTATTTGTGATAAGTTTGTTTTATTCTGTTTTGAGTATATTTCTGCTAAGTAGTTCATAGCCTTTCTAATAGAGGGAAGTGCTGATTGGTGGGTAGCTGTTGAGTGTTTCTCGTTAAGTTTTAAGTTTATTTCTGCGAAATTACCTCCATAGTCTGGTAAATAGAGGCATGGCAGGGCAGCTCAGTCCCGTGATTTGCACATCCTGTGCCATGTGGGAAATCCTGGACGCTTCTTGCGGCCTGGACGACCACGTGTGCAGTAAGTGTCGCCAACTGCAGCAACTCGAGCTCCAGGTTTCGGAGTTTAAGCGGCAGCTGGAGTCACTACAGTGCATCTGCGAGGCTGAGAAATACTTGGAAAGCACGTTTCCAGAAGTGGTCACCCCGCAGCCTCAGAATGTGCAGGCAGAGAGGAAAGGGGTGACCACCAGACAGAGGAGGAGGACCAGGCAGGTAGGGCAGGAACCCCCAGAGTGCATCTCACTCGCTAACTGTTTCACAGTTCTGGAAACTGGTGGGGGTGATGGCTCCTCTGGGGAGAGCAGCCAGAGCCAAGGCCACAGCACCACAGGTGGCTCAGCTGCACAGGGGTGGGAAGGAAGAAGAGTGGAAGAGCAATAGTGATAGTGAGTACAGGAGTAGGAGGATAGAACAGATGAATGCGTGGCTGGAGAGATGGTGCAGGAGGGATGGCTTTAGATTCCTGAGGCAGTTTCTGGGGAAGGTGGGACCTGTACAAGCCGGACGGGTTACACCTCAACAGAGCCGGGACCAATATTCTCGCAGGGCAGGTTTGCTAGTGCTGCTGGGGAGGGTTTATACTAGCTTGGCAGAGAGATGGGCACCAGCATATAGGAGTAGAAAGAGAGAAATAAGGTGCATAAAAGAGTGAGTGTGTTGGATAGTACTAGAGGCGGTAGCAGTACCATATTAGGTAGGAGCAGAGTAAAAAAGACTACGAAAAATTCAAAAATGAGTTTAGAATGCATACACATAAACGCACAAAGTGTGGTGAATAAGGTTGGTGAGCTACAAGCACAATTAGCTGTGTGGCAATAACAGAAATGTGGCTTAAAAATGCTGAGGACTGGGCACTTAATATTCAAGGGTACAAGGTGTTCAGAAAAGACAGGGAAGGAAAAAAGGGAGGTGGTGTGGCAGTGCTGATTATGGAAGACACTGTAGTGTTGGAAAGGGAGGATGTTCTTGAAGGGACAAGGACAGAATCCATTTGGTTAGAGTTGAGGAGCAAAAAGGGAATGATCACACAATTGGGGGTATTCTATAGGCCTCCAAATAGAGAGGGAGGTAGAGGAGCAAATCTGCAGGGAAATCACAAGAGATATGCAAGAGTTATAGAGTGGTGATATTGGGGGACTTTAATTACCCAAATATCGATTGGAATAATGCTAGGGTAAAGGGAAAGGAGGAGGAATTTTTGAAATGTGTTCAGGAGAATTTCCTTGACCAATATGTTCTTGGCCCAACTAGGAAGGAGGCATTGCTGGATCTGGTGCTGTGGAATGAGGTGGGCCAGGTTGACCAAGTGTCTGTGGGAGAACACTTGGGTACGAGTGATCATCGTATCATAAGATTTAGATTAGCAATGGAGAGGAGCAAGGAACAATCTACAGTGTAACTTCTAAACTGGAATAGGGCTAACTTCAATGGGATGCAAAAAGATCTAGCCAAGGTAAAATGGAACCAAAGACTGACAGGAAAAACTGTATCGGAACAATGGGTGATCTTTAAGGAGGAGATGTTCCAAGTACAGGCTAGGTACATTCCAACAAGAGGGAAGGGTAAGGGAACCAAAGCAAGGGCTCCTTGGATAATGAGGGAGATGGAGAAGATGATGAAACAAAAAAAAGGTGTATGATGCATGTCAGGTGAATTTTTCAAGTGAGAACCAGACCAAATACAATAAGTTGAGGGGTTGTGAAGATGAAAACAAGATTGGCAAAGAGAGAATACGAGAGTAGAATAGCAGTTAACATAAAAGGGAACCCAAAAATCTTCGACCAGCATGTAAACAGTAAACGGGTAGTAAGAGGCGGGATGGGGCCTATTAGAGACAAAGAAGGTGATATATGCTTAGAGGGGTTCAAATCTGGCCTTGGGCGACTGTCTGTGTGGAGTTTGCACATTCTCCCTGTGTCTGCGTGGGTTTCCTCCGGGTGCTCTGGTTTCCTCCCACAGTCCAAAGATGTGCAGGTTAGGTTGATTTGGCTATGATAAATTGACCCTTAGTGTTAGGGGATTAAATACGTGGGGTTACGGGGATAGGGTGGGATATGTGTCGGTGCAGGCTCGATGGGCCGAAATGGCCTCTATCTGCACTGGTGATTCTGTGATTCTGTGAGGCGCAGGGCAAGGCTAGAATACTCAATGAGTACTTGGTATCGGTGCTTACTGAGGAGGTGGATGCTGACAAAATATCGGTAGAAGCAATGGAAGGGGTGAAAATTGAGAGACAGGATGTTCCAGAAAGGCTGGGTATGCTTAGAGTGGATAAGTCATCTGGTCCAGATGGCTTGCATCCAGGTTTCTAAGGAAATTGGGGGAGGAGATATAGGAAGGGCTTGCCATAATTTTCCAATGTTCCCTAAATGCAGGGGAGGTGCCTGAGGATTAGAAAGTGGCAAATGTGACACCATTGTTCAGAGAAAGGGTGTAAGGACAATCCTAGTAACTACAGGCCGTTCAGTTTAACATCAGTGGTGGGTAAAGTTTTAGAAACAATAATCAAGGAAAAGATTAATGGGCACTTGGAGCGGTTTAAGCTAATTAAGGAGAGCCAATGCGGATTTGACTAATCTAATTGAATTTTTTGATGAAGTAACAGAGGATTGATGAGGGGAATGCAATGGGTATTGTTTACATGGATTTTAGGACGGTGTTTAACAAAGTGCCACATAGAAGGCCGGTTAACAAAATTGAGGCTCATGGAATAGCTGGGTCAGTGGCAGCTTGGATAAGGAATTGGCAGAAAACAGCGAGTTGTGGTAAATGGCTGTCTTTCAAACTGGAGGATGGTGGACAGTGGTGTTCCAAGGGTTAGTGCTTTTTTTTTGAGATAAATAAATGAATAACCTGGATATTGGAATACAAAGTAGAATTTCTAAGCTTGCCGATGACACCAAACTTGGGGGTGTGGCAAACAGTGAGGATGATACCAATCGACTGCAACAGGACATAGAAAGGCTAGCAGAATGGGCAGACAAGTGGCAGATGGAATTTAATACAGAGAAGTGTGAGGTGATGCATTTTGGCAGAAGGAACAGGGAGAGAGGCATTATACACTTAATGGCACAGTTTTAAAGAGTGTGCAGGGTTAGAGGGACCTGGGAGCTAATGTGCATAGGTCCCTGAAGGTGGCAGGACATAGAGAGCCATTATGACCATGACTCCTCGGTTAATGTCCCTTTCCCTTTAAAATCGACTCACATCACCACCCTCCTCAAAAAGACCACCTGTGATCCCTCTGTTGCCCCATTTCCAACCTCCCTTTCCTCTCCAAAGTCCTTGAACATGTTGTTGGCTTCAAAATCCATGCCCATCTTTCCCTCAACTCCATGTTAGAATCTCATTAATCAGGTTTCCGCCTCTGCTACAGCAGAAATGGTCCTAATCAAAGTTACAAATGACATCCTCTATGACTGTAACCGCAGCTCAGTATCCCTCCTCATCCTCTGTGTAATCAGCCTGCTTATCTGACATCCAGTCCTGGATGAGCTGTAATTTCCTCTAATTAAACACTGGGAAAACCGCAGCAACTGTCTATGGCCCCCGCCACAAACTCTGTTCCCTGGCCACCAAATCCATTCTCCTCCCCGGCCAGTGTCTCAGACTGAACCAGACTGTTGACAACCTCAGTGTCCTATTGAAAGCTGAGCTCAACTTCTGAACCTATACCCTTTTCATCACCAAGACCATCTACTTCTACCTCCATAACATCATCCGTCTCCATTCCTGCCTCATCCCATCTGCTGCTGAAACCCTCATGCATGCTTTTGTTACCTCCAGACTTGACGATCCCAATGTTCTTCTGGCCAGCCTCCCATCTTCCACCCTCCATAAACTTGAGCTCCTTTGAAACTCTGCTGCCCGGATCCTAATTGGCACCAAGTCCCGTTCACCCATCAATCCTGTGCTCGTTGACCTGTATCGGCTCTCGGCCTGGCAACACTTCCGATTTTAAAATTCTCATCCTAGTGTTCAAATCGCTCCTTGGCCTCGCCCTTCCCTTCCTCCAGCCCTACAACCCTGAGAGATCTCGGTGTTCCTCCAACTCTGGCCGCTTACACTTTCCCGCACTCCCTTCACCCCACCAGTGGCGGCCATGCCTTCAACTCTCCAAGCCCTAAAGCTCTTGAATTCCCTTCATAAAACCTTGCTGCCACTCCAGCCTCTCTTTCTCTCCTCCTTTAAGACCCTCCTTAAAACCTACCTCTGAGCAAGCCTTTAGTCACCCCTCCCAATATCTCCTTTGACTCGGTGTCAACTTTTGTCTGCTTACACTCCTGTGAAGCGCCTTGGGACATTTTCCCATGTTAAAAGTGCTACATAAAAGGAAGTTGTCATTATTCTTCCTTGCAAAAGGTATCAAAGAGAGGAAATATAAACAAAATGGCAAAACTTTAAAAGGAGTAGACGAACAGAGACTTAGGGGTTCAGATACACAAATCTTGTGTGAAGACAACTTGATAAAAGCATGAGATTCTAGGTTTTATAAATAAGGATATAGAGCACAAAGGGGTAATGGTTAAGCCTGGTGAAGCTGCAGTTAGAATACTGTGTTCAGTTTTGAGTGCTTCGCTTGAGGCAGAATGGTAAAGGGTGCGGAAGAGATTCGCTGTGATACCAGGGATGAGGAGTTAGCTTTTGGGACTAGAGGAACTGGGATTCTTTTCACTAAAAAAGTCAACATCTGGTGGAGGTGTGCAAAATCATGAATGGCCTACTCCTATCTTCTATGTTTCTATATCAAGGGATATGGGGAGAAGGCAGGGACAGGGTACTGAATTTGGATGATCTGCTATGATCTCATTGAATGGCGGAGCAGGCTCGAGGGGCCGGATGGCCTACTCCTGCTCCTATCTTCTATGTTTCTATTAGGAAAAACTATTTGCACTGGATGGTGAATTAGTATCTTGAGGACATAAATTTCTGACCACTGAAGAATGAAGGGACACATTAGGATTAAAAAAAATATATATATATATATATATATATATATAGATACAGGGTGGGTGTCCTGAATCCGGCAACCTCGGGATCGAGGCCGAGCCGGTTTTCGTGTTTTTCCGGACTTCGGAACGTGTTTCTGATGTCCGAAGTCCGGAAATATCGCAACCTGGGCTCGGGCGTTTCCGGACTTCGGACATCAGAAACACGTTCTGAGTCTGGAAATGCCTGGGCCCGGCTGGCGGCGGGAACAGGGTGTCCGGATTCCGGAACATTTTACGGATTCCGGACGACTCTGCCACCAATCGTCCCGGAGTCCGGATTCCAGAACATTCTGGATTCCGGAGCTCCGAATGCTCAACCTGTAGATGGCCCATCAGAAACAATGGTGGAAGCAGAATTAACAGTTTCTAAAAGGGAACTGGATAAATATTTGAAAAAGAAAAAGCTACAGTAAGGTGTGAAGTGGGCAGTTCTAAGCAGCACAGACGTGCTGGGCTGAATAACTTCCTTCTGTGCTGTAAAGTTCTATAGATGTGTTATTTTAGTGATGAACTGTGAAGTGTTAAATCATTTATTTTATGTATGGTCATCGTCATTCTTTGAACACAGCTACCACGTAAGAATGAAATGCACTGATAAGAGTCCCTTTAAGAGTTTGGTACCACAGAGAAGCCTTACTGGTGACATGGTTTACGTCACTGCCACCATATATAGAACCTCACACTGGAACCATATCTCAAACTCATTCAACAGGAGGCAGCATCAGAAAGACCAAGTTACTGTAAGGAATTAGGCACATGAATTAGGTAGCTCCAAGTGCACCATATCAAAGACAGAGAACCAAATGATAGGGAAGATGCTTCATAAGTGCAGTTTGAACTATACTCAAGGAATGAGAAGATAGTATCTGTAGGAGGTAATTTAATATTCTTCCTCATTTGTTCACTTCCACTGGCAAATTGTGTGCGCCAAAAAGTTGTACATAAAATAGAACTGAAAGCTGTATGACTGAGTAAGGGCAATTTAGAGCACCACTTGATGGCTTGAGCTGTCAGATCAAGCAATAAGCTTCATGAAAGCATGTAAATTGCTCCCTGTAGTGTCAAGAATAAAGCACTATATAGAGCAAGAAAGGACTGTGTGATCATTTTTGGATCTTGTACATAGTACCAAACTCCTGACGGTTGGTGTCCCAGTGACTGTCGCCTCACCTTCCACCCCAGGTGGTCTGTTCATTTGCATGTTGAGTGAATGAGCAAGAGTGAAACAGTTACAGGTCGGTGGCTACGGAGGAAGAAATATGTTTAAGTGCCTGCATACAGAATCACTCTGATGTTTTACCGAGGCATCTCAAGTAGATCCGTTAGTTTGCAGAGCAGCTCGACGGTGCTGCTTATATAGAGAACTCGGTAGGTTTGGTATTCTTTAAGGACTGAAGGGCCTTCTTCATTGAAGCCTATTGAGTTGTGCACTTAGCCAGCAGTTTTACCCCACCTGGAGCACCTCTGGATCAATTTCCATGAGACACATGTGTAGTGTCCGTGTGTTGATAAAGACACTGAAGACAGGAGTTGGTTCATAGGTATTTACTAAGCAAAGTCTGGGGGGGGGGGGGGGGGGGGGGGGGTTCTAACGGATATACACAATATACAGGCTTATATAGCCCGAGTGGCAATTACTGGCATTACAGCACACCTGCGGCTCTTAAAGGCACATACACTACAATTCCTCCCCTTTTAGCTAACCAGTACATCATATTTTAAGTAATTATTAATTACATGTTATAAGAAAAATAATATACACATTGCTGTAGTTAATTAATTATAAGTCAGTCTCTCAGGAGGCTTCCTGACTCGGTCCGGATAACGCCTCGGGGGTGTAGTAGTTTCTGGTGGTGTAGTAGGTTCTTCTGGCAAGGCTGATTCGGCTTGAATGCCAGTGTCGGGTTCATCTGGTTCCAGTATCACCGGATCGGAGGTAGATATGGGTATCTCTACTTCATCGTTAGATGTATAGAGTTGTGGTGTAGGTTGTCCCTTTTCGGATGACTTTATGATTTGGTCAGCATGGCACCTTATTATGCTTTCTCCGATGTCCACGGTATACATCAGTGGTCCTAGTCGTGTGCAGATAGTTCCAGGCTGCCATTTCTCGGTACGGTAGTCCCGGGCCAAAACTTGTTGACCTATCTGGAAGGTTCTAGTTGGCCTTTCATTCATGCCTTGAAACTGCCGGTTCTCCACGTCCCTTCTGATGTTGGGCTTGACCAAATCCAGCCGGCATCTTAGGTTTCTATTGAATATCATGGCAGGAGTTTGGTTGGTAACCATATGTGTTGCATTCCTGTATGCGAATAAGAAGTTATCCACCTTGTGCTGAAGTTTTATGTCTTCATTACCCATGGCCTTTATGGCCTTCTTGAAGGTCTGGACAAACCTTTCAGCCAATCCATTGGTGGCGGGATGGTATGGGGCGGACGTGTAGTGCTTAACCCCATTGTTTTTTTAAGAACTTTCTGAATTCTTCAGACACAAATTGCGGTCCATTATCAGAACATATCTGTTTCGGCAGCCCATTCCTGGCAAATATGGTCCTTAATACTGTGATGGTTTTTTCCGTGGTGGTGGAGGACATCTTGATTACCTCCGGCCACTTGGAGTGTGCATCAACCGCGATTAAGAACATTGAGTCCCTTTGCCAGGGAGATGAGGGCCACTCCTATTGATGTAGAGGGGCTTGTGGTGGAGCGTTTTGGACCTTCGGGCATCCTAGGCAGCTCTTGGTCATGTCTTCGATGTCTCCATCGATACCTGGCCACCATACAAACGCCCTAGCTAGGTTCTTCATTTTCACTCCACCCAGATGCCCCCCGTGAAGCTCCTTTAGCACTTTATCCTGGGGTTTGGGTGGAATTACCACTCTGGATCCACACATCAAGGTTCCTCGGCACACTGACAGCTGTTCTCTTCTTTGCGAGAATGCTGGCAACAGTGGTTCGCCATGTGCTGGCCATCCCTTCACTGTTAAATCGTAGACCCGTGAGAGAGTCGGGTCATTTCTCGTCTCCCTTTCAATGGCAGAATTTGTTACTGGTAGACATTCCACTAGGTTAGAGTGGAACATCTCTACTGGGTCTACTGTAGGTGCCTCTTCTACCGTTGGCAACGGTAGGCGCGATAAACCGTCAGCATTCCCATGCTGTTTTGATCCTTTTTGTATTGGTGTGCCCCCAGAAAAAGGGACCACCTCTGTAGCCTTTGCGCTGTCATAATGGGAACACCTTTTTTAGGGTTGAATATGGAGAGGAGGGGTTGATGGTCAGTCAACAAGGTAAATTTTTGTCCGTGTAGGTAATGGTTGAATTTCTTCACTCCCCATACCAGGCTGAGTGCTTCCCTGTCGATTTGGGCATAGTTACGCTCAGCTGAGTTTAATGAGCGTGACGCAAAAGCTATCGGCCGTTCTGAGCCATCAGGGAATTTATGGGATAATACTGCTCCTATGCTGTAAGGGGATGCATCACACGCCAGTCTGATTGGCAGTGATGGGTTGTAATGAGCCAAAACTTCTTCGGATGTGATTAAGTCTTTGCATTTATGGAAGGCACGTTTACAGTCTTCGTTCCAATTCCAAATCACTCCTGTTTGTAGAAGTTCATTAAGAGGGTGTAGAAGAGTTGATAAGTTCGGTAAAAATTTATGATAGTAATTTATTAATCCCAGGAACGACCTTAATTGTGAAACATTTTCAGGTGCTGGGGCTTTTATGACCGCTTCAATTTTTTCAGGTGGCTTATGCAACCCTTCATTATTAATTACTAGCTGGGGGAGCCCAGCGGTGCCGAGGCTTTTTGAGGGCATGTTGTTGTTGGAAGAGAGAGAGGGAGCGACTGGGGGGAAGAGAGAGAGGGAAGGAGAGAGAGAGAGAGAGAGGGAAGGAGAGAGAGAGAGAGAGGGAAGGAGAGAGAGAGAGAGAGAGGGAAGGAGAGAGAGAGAGAGAGAGAGGGGGAAGGAGAGAGAGAGAGAGAGATGGAAGGAAAGAGAGAGAGAGATGGAAGGAGAGAGAGAGAGGGAAGGAGAGAGAGGGAAGGAGAGAGAAAGAGGGAAGGAGAGAGACAGAGAGAGAGAGGGAAGGAGAGAGAGAGAGGGAAGGAGAGAGAGAGAGAGGGAAGGAGAGAGAGAGAGAGAGAGATTGGGAGTGTGAGAGAGATTGGGAGTGAGAGAGAGATTGGGAGTGAGAGAGAGATTGGGAGTGAGAGAGAGAGAGATTGGGAGTGAGAGAGAGAGAGATTGGGAGTGTGAGAGAGAGAGATTGGGAGTGAGAGAGAGATTGGGAGCGTGAGAGAGAGAGATTGGGAGTGAGAGAGAGAGAGAGATTGGGAATGTGAGAGAGAGAGAGACTGGGAGTGTGAGAGAGAGAGAGAGATTGGGAGTGTGAGAGAGAGAGAGATTGGGAGTGTGAGAGAGAGAGATTGGGATTGTGAAAGAGAGAGATTGGGAGTGAGAGAGAGAGAGAGAGAGAGAGACTGGGAGTGTGTGAGAGAGAGAGATTGGGAGTGTCACAGAGAGAGATTGGGAGTGTGAGAGAGAGCTTGGGAGTGTGAGAGAGAGAGATTGGGAGTGTGAGAGAGAGAGATTGGGAGTGTGAGAGAGAGAGATTGGGAGTGTGTGAGAGAGATTGGGAGTGTGAGAGAGAGATTGGGAGTGAGATTGGGAGGGAGACAGCCAGACAGAGTGAATACACACGCTGAAGATGGGCTGCTGAATTTTGAGTGTTTTTAGTGTTTAAAGTGGGGAAAAAAAAGGTTCATTTCAAGTTTAAAAAGGTTTTAAAGTTACATTTAGTTCTAGTTAAGTTAGTTTAGTTTGTTTAGTTAAGTTTAAGTTTAGTTTAGTCTCGATTAAGTAAGGAAGGAAAAGAGCACCAAAGAGAACACCAAAGGAAAAAAAACCAGAGGAAATTAGAAAAAAAAAGCCAAAGAAAAAAAAGAAATAAGGGAAAAAAAAAATATACAAACCAAAGAACAGCGGCCGCACGGGGCCACAGCAGCAGCAGAAGCGAGGTGACTCGGCCGCATCGGGAACCGAGGCGCGAAGGCCGCACGGAGACGCAGCGGCAGCCGGAGCGAGGAGACTCGGGGAGGCCGCTTCGGGAAACGAGGCGAATCGGGGGGGCCGCACGGAGACTCAGCGGCAGCCGGAACGAGGTGACTCGGGGAGCCCGAGCGGCGAACGAGACACGGCCCGATCGGCAGGCCGCAGTCCAGCACCCGAGCGACGGCCGCAGTCCAGCACCCGAACGGCGAACGAGGCACAGCCCGAGCAGCGGCTGGGCTAGAAAGCCCGGGAAAGGCCCGAGGAGCCAGGCCCAGAGACCTCTGAGGAGAAGGGGAGCAACCAGAAGGCTTCCAGAAGCAAACCAAGACTGTGAGTACAGGGCCCAGGGAGGGAGACTGAAGCCAGGGAAAGGCCCGAGGAGCCAGGCCGAGACAGAGGCACAGAGACCTCTGAGGGGGAGGGGAACAGCCCGAAGGCACCGGGAAACAGCGGCTCACAGACCCAGACCTGAGAAGGGTGAATCCAGAAGCCGAGGCCCAGGGACCACGGGGTCGGAGAGGGGGACCGGGAAAGTTCGCGAACAGGGAGAGGGAAACACCAAACCCGGGGCCCCAGAAAAGCTTATTCTAAGATCAACAATACTTTACCAAAAATGAGCGAATCAGAAGATCCACAACAGCCCCGCTTCCAGATTCCCCCCAACACCGCAAAAAAAGCTATAAAAGCGATCAAGCATGAGCAGATGAGAGAAAAACCAGAAACACTTTTTGCTGACTGTTACAACAATGGGACAAAAAGTAACCTCATTTTCTACTCAGATCAGCCAGTGGCTTGGATCACAGCAATAAAATCACACTATACCAATGTTAAGCTAGAAAATACCGCAAATGGGTCCATAATGAAAATTAACACACCAGGAGACAGTTCAACTACGACGGTCAACGCGTACAATACCGGAACAATATTAGTGCAAGGCAACCTCGACAAATTTGCAACGGCCTTCAGGACACTGAAAAAATTAACTAAGGGGGGAAGGAACAGCCCCAGAGTGGCCCGCACTCCCCCCAACATTGACAACTTACCAGGAGAAAATCTGCCTGGTCAGGAGGTGAACGAGCCACACAGTTCAAACCAGACACCAACCCCGGGGAACCACAGCCACACGATACAACTGACAAACCCCAGCATAACTACCAGGGAGGAAGCCACACATAGTCCCCCTACCATTCCCAGCTCACCAAGAGAAGAGCAGCATAGCCAGGAAGTGAGTGAGCCCTCCAGGGCCGACCAGCCTAGCCAGGAAGTGAGTGAGCCTTCCAGGGCCGACCAGGCACATACCCCAGGATCACACAGCCAGATACAACCAAAAGATAAATTTAATCAATTAGAGATAGAGGTGGTTAAACTTAGAGAGGACTTCCTCAAAATGAATGACTATCAAAATCAGGAGAGGGAGAGACACAAGAGAGAGCTGAAGCTACTTGAGAACCAGGTGAATCTACTTAGGAATCAGGTGAAAGAGCTGCAGGAAAAAGAAGAGAGCCATAGAGGAGAGATAACACCATTAGACCAGCAACCAGAGGCTAGAGATAAGACAAGACAGAGCCGGACGGAACGGCTGCACTCCCACACGGAACAAAAGCAACAGACACACAATACAAGGGGTGCCACACAGACCGACCAGCATACTGATTCGCAATCTTCCCCCACCACCGTGGAACCACAAGCGGGCCGCTCACAAGAGGTACGCACACACCAGACACCCCAGCCCAGCACACACACTATGAGTCCAAGCGAAAGCCACCAGACAGTAAACACAAACAAGGCTGACGTCGTAATACTCATAGACTCAAATGGGAAATTTCTATGGGAGAAAAAGCTATTCCCTAGAAGTAAAGTAGAAAAGATCTGGTGCCCAACAACAAACAGAGCCATGGGATGGCTGACCAAAGCCAGATTAGGCTCCCCCCAACACATAATAATACACACGGGCACAAATGACCTAAAGACCCAACAGAAAGAAGTAGCAACATCGCTCAGAGCAATGATTAGGAAAGCAAGCAGTACATTTCCAAACACTAGAATCACTGTTTCCACAATATTGCCGAGAACAGACTTCAACAACAACACAATTCATGAGATAAATGCCAGCATAGCAAGAGACTGCGAATCAAACCACAACGTACACCTGGCCCAACACCCCACCCTCGATGAGGAATGTCTTTACGACCACGTCCACATCCAAAGGCAAAGAATATCGATCTTTGCTAAAGCCCTGAAGGACGTCGCTTTTAACCGGGTCCATACCCAGACTCCAAGAGGACCCCCCCCGACCACCAGAGATCAGCGGGGGTACATATCAGGAACACTACAAGGACCACCAACACACCAACCGAGACCAGAGAGGATCCCCATGCAAAACAACAATATCAGACCTGCACCACTCCTGTCCCACAGGGGAATAGGACTGCTCCCAGCCAGACAGAGGGAGAGATGCACAGGACGTACGCAATACCTCAGACAGAAACAATCCATTAAGAGACAATAAGCAGATGTGCAGCAGCATCTACTTCCGCCTTATGGATCAAGGACTAATTAATAGAAAGAACTGTAACCAAATTGTATTAACTTTTGTAGACAACTGATGTGATCTTTTTTTTTCCCACACTTAGACACGACAAACACGTACCACTCTTTAACCTATCATAGTAAAAGATCAAACTTAACATGAAATCCTTATATATTTCGACCTGGAATATCCAAGGTCTACGCTCTTCACTGCGAGAAGTGAAAAGTAGGACCCCAGAGTTCATAGATGAAACTAAAGACCTAGATATTATCATTTTACAGGAAACTTGGTATAAAGGAAAAGGACACACTGGCTGTCCCCAAGGGTACACTGAGCTGGTGGTCCCCTCCAATAAATTACCAAGTGTAACCCAAGGCAGAGACTCCGGAGGCATACTGATCTGGTTTAAAACAGAACTTAAGAATTACATCAAATTTATAAAAAAGGGCGAAAACCATATGTGGCTCAAACTTGAGAGGGAGATTATCTCAAACACCCAAGATGTTTACATTTGCGCACTTTATATCCCTCCAATCGATTCCCCGTACTTTAAAGAGGACACCTTCTCCAACATGGAGGGGGAAATTATCCAATACCAGGCCCAGGGGAACGTGTTGATCTGTGGGGACCTCAATTCAAGAACGGGCGAAGAACCAGACTTCACCAATAATCAGGGAAACAATTACGTTTTCGGGAATAACCACTTTGACATCCCTTCCCTTCCATACAGGCATAACTGTGACAAGCAGTCAAATACCAACGGAAAACAGCTACTACAGCTCTGTCGAAACCTGGGTCTGTACATTGTCAATGGTAGGTTCATAGGAGACCTCCTAGGAAGATCGACCTATTGCTCACCTCTTGGCTGCAGCACAGTAGACTATATGATTACAGACTTAGACCCATCCTCTTTCAGAGCATTCACAGTCAAACCACAAACATCACTGTCAGATCACAGTCAAATTACGATGTTCCTCAAAAAGACAGAAACAAACAACATAGAAACACAACCCAGTAAACTGTACAACACCAAAAAATCGTACAGATGGGCCAAAAACGACACGGAAAAATACCAGAAAACAATTAGCAATGCATCAACTCAAGCTCTCTTAGACACCTTTCTGGATAACATATACACTCACAATAAAGAAGGCGTAAACCGGGCAGTTAGTAAACTAAACAATATTTTTGATAATTTGGCAACAAATGCAAACTTGAAAGCTCGCAAGAACAAACCCAAAACAAAAAACTATGAAAAATGGTTTGACCGAGATTGCCATAACATGAGGAAAAAACTTAGAAAAATATCAAACCAAAAACACAGACATCCAGAAAACGAGGAACTACGCCTTACTTATTGTCAGACACTAACACAATACAGAAACACACTCAGAACCAAAAAAGAGCAATA